>NC_058404.1:189327805-189512621 GCF_002201575.2 Neomonachus schauinslandi
TCCCTCCTTCCTTCCTTCCCTCCTTCCTTCCTTCCCTCCTTCCTTCCTTCTTTCCCTCCTTCCCTCCCTCTTTCCTTTCCTTCCTATCTTCTCCCTCTACGTATTTTTAAATAATTTTTTATTTATCCAAATCATATATACACAGTAAAAAATCAAACATCACAGAATAGCTTTAATTAAAAAAAAAAAAACTTTTATACACCTCCTCAAACAACGTCAAGTTCAGCATTATTTCAATATTCCTGGAATGTGCAGCTCAGAACTAGAAAGTCTGCATAGATCCACCTTGAAAAAGAAAGGGGCGTGTGCGGCCCAAACCTTTTTTGCAGCACCTTCCTAACTCCATCACAGTCTTCAGAGGTAAGGGGGAGGATGGTGCTGCCACCAGGGCTCACTAAGGGATCCCCAGTTTCAGGCCTACTTGCCCTGTTGGTGATCCCCAAGAATTAGCCAAGTGTTGCTAGGACTGCACCACACAGATGGGTCCTTGTGCCTTCTGAAAGCCTCTTTTGATGTGTTTATGCGGCAGTGACTTTCCTTGTCCCATCTACTCTCTGTCTTCCAAAATCTGTGGAAATCCCTCTTCATTAGTCATACTCATGCCCATACACTTTTCTTAATTTCCTTTGATATGATGGGGAGGGGCTCAAAAGGAATGAGAGACTCATTTTTTAACAGTTTGAAGTATATAAACAACACTCATCCTGGGATATTTGTAGATGCTTTCATAATTTGGTCCAGTTCTAAGAAATGTTGACATTAATTCTTCCAAACCACATTATTCCATGAATCCATTCCTTGGAATTTTTTTTTTCCCTTTCTAAAATCCTGAAAGAAGAAATATCTCTTTGGACAACAAATTCTCCATTAGACTTTGTACTCTTGTTCCTATAAACAGCTGTTGTAACCAGATTTTTTTTTAAAGATTTTATTTATTTATTTGACACAGAGAGAGAGAGAGAGAGAGAGCACAAGCAGGGGGAGTGACAGGCAGAGGGAGAAGCAGGCTCCCTGCTGAGCAGGGGGAGCCTGATGCGCAATTTTTAAAAGAAAAGATTGTGTTTTTATATCCACAAATATTTTCTAATGTCCACATCTAGATTCCTTGACTTCTAGATAAATCATATCTAAATTTTATTCTAGACTCAAAATGAGCTGCAAATTGAAGTCTGTGTGATATTTCACTCACAGGCCCTCCACTACTATTTTTTACAAAGACTTACACCTGCATAAAAATACTTCTCAAGTAGGTGCTGCTTTTGCAACTGAGTATCCCTTCAGCAAATGATGCCTAAGGGTACAAACTGCAAAACTGTTAATTCTCTTGGTAGTTCCTGACTGTATCAAAGCTGAAAGATACATTTTTTTTTTTCCTTAAAATGAGGTTTCTTCTCAGGGTCACAGATCCCAGAGCTCAGGAGTCAAATCTGAATCCTGAATCATGCTCTGAATGATGCAGACATCATCCCAAACAGCAGTTGTATTTTCTAGCTTCAGTGCTGCTTTTGAACTTTCATAACGAAGTTCTTATTTCTCTTCACATCCTTCCAAAGTTAACTTTACAACAGTTTTTCCAATGAGCAACTTATCAAGGGAATCATGGAGGAAAGCCAGAAATTGGACCATTGTTAAGATAAGAATTATGATACCTGCTATACTTACTGATTGCCCAATACACATCAGGCAGGATGCTAAGCTCTTTGCATGAATTATCTCATTATATCTCTATAAACACTTTATCGGTTGGAGGGGATGAAGGAAAGAAGGAAGGAAGGAAGGAAAGATGGGAAAAAAAAAAGAAAGATCTCTGAATTCCATTTAGCTTAATCCCCATGCCTCCATTATAGTGTGACATATTTCACTCCTGGATATTCCAGCTGAGCAATCAGTATCAGCAAGGCCCAGAGGCCAAAAGAGCTTGGGGAAGATGCTCTCTTGAGAAGAAGCTGATAAACTAGTTCCCAACTATGGACATTCATCCAATGGGGAATCTATCCAATTCAGATATGTACGTTTCATTTACATATGAATATGTGCATATATGTTTGCATATATATAACGTAAAAGGTGACCACAAAAAATATCTTGAGAATTCTTAAAGCCAAGCTCTGGTAGGGGCATCTGGGTGGCTCAGTCGGTTAAGCATTGGACTCATGGTTTTGGCTCAGGTCATAATGTCAGGGTCCTGAGATCAGGCCCTGTGTTAGTCTCCATGCTCAGTGCAGAGTCAGCTAGAGATTCTCTCCTTCTCCTTCCCCCCCCACTCCTCCCCCTGCTCATGTGCACTCTCTCTCTCTCTCATTCTCTCTCTCAAAAAAAAAAAAGCCAAGCATAAAGGTTATTTTATTTTTTTAATTTTTTTCAAATCTTAATATTTTATTGCAAGAATATAATAAAAAATGAAACAAATGAGCTGAAGTTTATACTTTTATAGAACTTGGCTTATCTCCTAAATGGGTGCTTCTCTTTTTTCCCAGCTTCCAGAGGTATAACTGACAAATGAAATTGTATATATTTAAAATGTACAATATGATGATTTGATATACATATACCTTGTGAAATGATTACTATAATTAAGTTTAATTAACACCTCCATCACCTCATATAGTTACCTTTTGTGGGGGTGGTAAGAACATGTAAGATCCACTCTCAGCAAATTTCTAGTACACAATACATTATTATTAAGTATAGTCACCATGCTGTACATTAGATCCTCAGAACTTAATCTTATAACTGAAAGTTTGTACCCCTTGACCAACATCTCCCCATTTCTTCCATACTCCAGCCCTTGGCAACTATCATTCTACTCTCTCTTTCCCTGAGTTTGACTTTATTTTTTTAGATTCCACGTATACGTGAGAACATACAGTGTCTTTCTCTATATGGCTTATTTCACTTAGTATAATGCACTCCAGATTCATCCATGTTGCCAAAAATGGCAGGATTTCCTTTTAATGACTGAGTAATATTCTTGTGTATAAACATATATCACATTTTCTTTATCCACTTACCCACTGATTGACACCTATCTTGGCTATTGTGAATAATACTGCAATGATCATGGGAGTGCAGATATTTCTTCAAGATACTGATTTCATTTCCTTCAGATATATACCCAGAAGTGGAATTGCTAAATCATATGATAGTTCTATTTTTAATTTTTTGAGGAACTCCATACTGCTTTTCTATAATGGCTATACCACCATATATTTCCACCAACAGCATACAAGGGTTTTTTCCTTTTCCTTTTTCTCCACATTCTTGACGTCATTTGTTATCTCTTGTCTTGATAATAGCCATCCTAAAAGGTGTGAGGCAATATCTCATTGTGGTTTTCATTTGCATTTCTCTGATGGTTAGTGATGTGGAACACCTTTACATGCACCTGTTGGCTATTTGTATGTCTTTGGAAAAATGTCTATCCAGGTTCTCTGCCTGTTTTTTTTTTTTAAAGATTTATTTATTTATTTGAGAGAGAGCATGAATGGGAGGGGCAGAGAGAGAGAGGGAGAGAGATCTCAAGCAGATTCAGTGCTGAGTGTGGAACCCAATGCGGGGCTCAATCTCATGACCCCAAGATCACCACCCGAGCCAAAACCAAGAGTTGGATTCCTAACCAACTGTGCCACCTAAGTGTCCCTCTCTGCCCACTTTTTAATCAGCTTATTTGGGTTTGTTTGTTTTGGTTTTTTTTTTGCTATTGAGTTGTACAAGTTCATTATATAATTCAGATATTAACCCCTTATCAGATATGTGGTTCGCAAATAAATACCCCATTTCATCAGCTGCCTTTTCACTTTGTTGATGATTTCCTTTGTTGTGCAGAAGTTAGTTTGATGTAATCCTACTTGCTTATTTTTTGGGCTTATTGCTCGTACTTCTCTATACACTAACAACTATCTGAAAAACAAAAAAAAATCCCATTTACAATAGCATCAAAAACAATAAAATACTTAGGAATAAATTTAACCAGGGAGGTGAAAGATCTGTACACTGAAAAACTATAAGATATTGATGAAAAAAATTGAAGGAGACACAAATAAATGGAATGATATCTCATGTTCTTTGATTGTAAGAAATGATATTGTTAAAATGCCCATAATAATCTATAGATTTAATGCAGTTCCTAGTGAAATTTCAACAGCATTTTTCACAGAAATAGACAAAAGAAATCCTAAAACCCATATGGAAGAACAAAAGACCATGAACAGTCAAAGCAATCTTGAGAAAGAACAAAGCTGGACGCATCACATTTCCTGATTTCAAACTATATCAAAAAGCTATAGTAATCAAAACAGTGTGGCACTAACATAAAAACAGACATACAGACAAAACAAACAGAATAGGGAGCCCAGAAATAAACCCATGCACATATAATCTTTGACAAGAACACACAATGGGGAAAGGGCAGTTTGTTCAATAAATGGCATTGGGAAAACTGGATATCCAAATGTACATGAATGACACCAGAGCCCACCTTACACCACCCACAAAACTTAATTCAAAATGGATTAAAGACTCAAATGTAAAACATGAAATCACAAAACTCCTAGAAGAAAACATAGGGGAAAACTCCTTGATATTAGTTTTGGCAATGATATTTTGAACATAAAGTTTACTTTATATTATATACAAGAAATGAAGGACAATCAGTGAATTATCAGTCTCTAGTTCCTTCACACATGGAAACTAGAAATGATCCTTAATTGTGTGCATATGCACACACGCACACATGCACCCACACGTGCTGTGGGTGGCACAAGATGAGAGGTGGTTAAGGGAAGAGTTTGTCATTTTCTGTAAAGACCAAGTCATCTCATGGGAGCCCCGTATTATGTTTTCCTTGTCAAGTGATGCACTTCCCGTATAAAGGCGTATTAGTAAGTCACAATCTACTTGCTCACAATGTTTCCTAATTTTCACCAAAGTTGTTGACTTCAACAAATGTTGATAGTATTCATTTAATTTAAGAAATATTTATTGTACCTGTGCATCTATTTAATGAATATTTATTGAACACCTATCATGTATTATACACTGTACTAGGAAATTGGAATGAATAAGGGAGACACATCTTTTTCTTTTTTTTTTTAAATATGGTAGCGATGAGCCACCTGGGTTTTTTTTTTTTTTTAAAGATTTTATTTATTTATTCATGAGAGACAGAGGCAGAGGGAGAAGCAGGCTCCCCGCGGAGCAGGGCGCCCGATGCGGGACTCGATCCCAGGACCCTGGGATCATGACCTGAGCCGAAGGCAGACGCTTAACCGACTGAGCCACCCAGGCGTCCCAAGGGAGACACATCTTATCCTTCATGAGCAAGACACCCAAGTGACCAGAAAATTATAATAGGCTGGATAATTATGAGTATATTGAAGGTGTCCCTAATCTTGGCTGAAGAAGGGGGAGGGTGGAGAAATTAGAAGAGCTGATATCTAAGCTCAAGTAAACAAATTTTGTCAGGATATTCCAGGAATGTTCCATCTGAGGGAACAGTATACACAAGCCCCAGAGGCCAGAGGGAGATGGTGTTGTTATGAAAACCAAGCATCTGGGCCCTGGTAGAATGTTCACTGGAGGGCGTGGCTATAGGTCAAACTGGTATTTGGTCAGTGGCATGAGCTTAGAGGACTTGAAAAACATCACCCAAAGTTCGAAACTTCATGCTAGACGGCATTAATAATTTGATAATGGCTTTTAAGGGGAGAAATGGCATGATCGTGTGTTTTAGAATGATGGCACTGGCTGCAGTAACCCACATGAATCAGCGGGAAAGTGGTATGAACACGCACGGGCCACCTACGAGGCTCTTGTACAACTCTGGTCTCTTGCTGCTCACAGTGTGGTCCTCAGATCAACAGCATGGCTATCACCCAGAAGCTTTGCAGAAATGCAGACTCTCAGGCCCCATCGCAGAGCCACCGAATGAGTCCCCGTTTTTGCAAGTTCCCCAGGTGATGAGCATGTACGCCAAAGTTTGGGAGGTGTGTTGCATTACAACACTGGGGCATGTTGGGATCATTTGGTAAGTATCAGCAAAATATCGCAATCTGGACCTCACCCCCAGACATTCTAATTTATTTGCAAAACTTCGCCATGCGTTAGAATCACCTGAGGAATTTTAAGGCTGCTGGTGCCAAAGCTGCATCCCAGACTGATGAAGAGTAGACCAGAAGGATATTTCTACAGCAAAAAGATATGTCAGAGACAGAAGACTGATAGAACCCATGATTAACTGGGTGCAGAGAGTGACAAACAGCATGTTGTCAAGGATGGCAGATAGCACCCAGATTTTTGCATGATTTCCAGCAGTCTTTCTCTCTGAGTTCACAGTGCCCCTGAAGTGCACCTTTGGCTGTTGCATTCTCTCATGAAATCCACATTTTTTGGATTGCCCTGTGGCAATGAGAGAGGGCACATTGCTAGGGAGAGTCCTTATAAAGATTTGGAATTCTGAACTAAAAAACAGATTTCCTGGTGTCTGGGTGGCTCAGTCGGTTAAGCGGCTGCCTTCTGTTTGGGTCCTGATCCTGGGGTCCTGGGATCGAGTCCCACATTGTGTTCCCTGCTCTACAGGGAGCCTGCTTCTCCCTCTGCCTCTGCCTCTCTCTCTCTTTCTCTGTCTGTCTCTCATGAGACATATAAAGTCTTTAAAAAAATAAAGAAGGGGCACCTGGGTGGCTCAGTCGTTAAGCATCTGCCTTCAGCTCAGGTCATGATCCCAGAGTCCTGGGATCGAGCCCCACATTGGGCTCCCTCCTCTGTGGGTAGCCTGCTTCTCCCTCACCCTCCACTTGCCTCTCTGCCTACTTGTGCTCTCCCTCTCTCTGTCAAATAAATAAAGAAAATCTTTAAAAAAATAAAAATAAATAAATAAAAATAAAAATAAAAAAATAGAGAAGATTTCCTCAACATGCAGAAACATTGATTTCTATTTCCTGTGCAAAACATTTCACTCTCTATTAAAGAATTAGCTCAGCTATACTGAGGAAGGTAGCACCACGTTATCCTGGAGATCATAAAGGAACGGATCACGCTGCATTCCAATCATGTGTTTCCTTATAGGATTACACCATCAGGCTTACAGCTCCTTAAAGGATACAGTGTCTTTGAATCCCCAGAACCCCCGGTATACATAGTAGGTGCTCTTGAATGCAGTTTGAAAGACAGCATAGCATGAATGTTCAAGGAATAGAATGTAGTTTACACAAAGGGATAATAAATTCTCTTTGATGTGGTTGCTTCAAAACTACATTTTTCCCCCTAAACTGTTTTGGTCTTGTTTTCGGTCCATAGCTTCCCATAGAAAGCTTGCAGCAGCCTTGCCAAATAATAACTACACACATTCATTGGTCCAAGGGGATATTATTTCTGATTAAGAATTAATACACTTTGGCATGAAGCTGTCAATGTCAATCGGTTTAAATCAAACTGAAATGTCAAATCACTTAGCATATGGCTCATCTATATCGAATGCTGAAAGCAAGGGTGACATTCTCCTAAAGAGGAGACAATCCTGTATACAGTGAGCTACAGGATCTTTGAAGGGCCAAACCCCATCTGAAAGCCTGTACCTAAAGTCTTCTAATACATGCCCTTTAAATTCTTCAATACATGTCCTTTCATAAGTATGTAAATGTAAATTATAAGGGGCCAGTCCTCCCTGTTCCATTCCCCGAGACTATAATAGTGCCAGGTACAAGGTGAGCACGCAGTAAATACTGGCTAAATGAAGAGATACGAGAGTGAGTTGCCAGAAAAAAACACATCAATTCTGCCCACCACCACAGATCCCATTAGCACTCATGTACTTGTGCTTATGTTTTTAAATGCAGTTAAGAGTACTTGAAGGACAAGACTTGAAATTTTGATAGCAAAGAAGTTGGAGATTTAAATGATAATTGGTGAGAAAATTATGAGTACTGCCTGTGCAGATGGGATCATCAGAACCACTACCGCTAACTTGCATGGTTCTCTTGTGAAGCCAAATTTCATACCAATGTACTCACATGAGTTCATGCACAGTGTCACTTTGGACTTACAAATAACCTCGGAAGAGCCTTGTAGAAACTGGACGCTCACAAGTAAAGGAGCTCCTATGCCAGGACTTCAGATACAAAAAATTACAACATCTATTGAAAGTTCACATTATGCCAGACAATGTTTTCAGTTACCATTATCTATTCATACCCTTGTTATTCACAAGAAACCTATCAGGTTGGTACTCCCATTATCCCCATTTTACAGATGAGGAAGTGGAGGCTGGAAAAAGTTAAGCAACTTTACCCAAAGTCACACACCTTTGTGGTAGAAATGAGTGGTTGGTAGGGATCCGAAGGGGTACGTGTACCCCGATGTTTATAGCAGCAATGTCCACAATAGCCAAACTGTGGAAAGAGCCAAGATGTCCATCAACAGATGAATGGATAAAGAAAATGTGGTATATATAAACAATGGAATATTATGCAGCCATCAAAAGGAATGAAATCTTGCCATTCGCAACGACGTGGATGGAACTGGAGGGTATTATGCTGAGCGAAATAAGTCACTCAGAGAAAGACGTGTATCATATGATCTCACTGATATGAGGAATTCTTTTTTTTTTTTAAAGATTTTATTTATTTATTTGAGAGAGAATGAGAGAGAGCACATGAGAGGGGTGAGGGTCAGAGGGAGAAGCAGACTCCCTGCCGAGCAGGGAGCCCGATGCGGGACTCGATCCAGGGACTCCAGGATCATGACCTGAGCCAAAGGCAGTCGCTTAACCAACTGAGCCACCCAGGCGCCCTGATATGAGGAATTCTTAATCTCAGGAAACAAACCGAGGGTTGCTGGAGTGGTGGGGGGTGGGAGGGATTGGGTGGCTGGATGATAGACATTGGGGAGGGTATGTGCTATGGTGAGCGCTGTGAATTGTGTAAGACTGTTGAATCACAGATCTGTACCTCTGAAACAAATAATACATTATATGTAAAAAAAAGAAGATAGCAGGAAGGAAAAAACGAAGGGGAGGAAATCGGAGGGGGAGAGGAACCATGAGAGAACAATGGACTCTGAGAAACAAACTGAGGGTTCTAGAGGGGAGGGAGGTGGGGGGATGGGTTAGCCTGGTGATAGGTATTAAAGAGGGCACGTACTGCATGGAGCACTGGGTATTATACACAAACAATGAATCATGGAACACTACATCAAAAACTAATGATGTAATGTATGATGATTAACATAACATAATAAAAAAAAAGTTGGAAAAAAAAAAGAAAAAAATGAGTGGTTGATTTGTGTACCCAAGCAAAATGCAGAAATGTTTTTAATACAATGTTATCACAGTGAAAAACAAGCTGATAAATCTCTGGGCAAGTTTAAAGGAAAACAGGTAAGTATGATGGGTCTGTTGCTGAGATGGTCTCTCTAAATTGGAGAATTGATTATTTATTAAGAATGTGGATGGAACTGGAGGGTATTATGTTGAGTGAAATAAGTCAAACAGAGAAAGACATGTATCATATGATCTCACTGATATGAGGAATTCTTAATTGCAGGAAACAAACTGAGGGTTGCTGGAGTGGGGGGTGGGGTGGGAGGGATGGGGTGACTGGGTGATAGACACTGGGGAGGGTATGTGCTCTGGTAAGCGCTGTGAATTGTGCAAGACTGTTGAATCTCAGATCTGTACCTCTGAAACAAATAATGCAATATATGTTAAGAAAAAAAAAAAGAAGAAGAAGAAGGTAGCGGGAGGGGAAGAATGAAGCGGGGGAAATCGGAGGGGTGGACGAACCATGAGAGACGATGGATTCTGAAAAACAAACAGGGTTCTAGAGGGGAGGGGGGTGGGAGGATGGGTTAGCCTGGTGGTGGGTATTGAAGAGGGCACATTCTGCATGGAGCACTGGGTGTTATGCACAAACAATGAATCATGGAACACTTCATCTAAAACTAATGATGTAATGTATGGGGATTAACATAAGAATAAAAAAAAAAAAAAGAACAGAATAACCACAGGAGTGCCTTGCTTGTGCTTGTCATTGTTTTAGGGGATAGGAATGCAGTGAACTTAAGTCAGAGAATGCCCTGCTCTCATGGAGCTTAAATTCTAACAGGAAAAGATACATAGTATGCATGAAAATATATAAAGGTATTATTTTCAGATTCTCGCAAGTGCTATGAAGAAAAGAGAGCAGGGTAATGTAATAGAAAGTGACTTCCAAGTTACTTTAAAGTTGGGGAGTTCAGAGATTTCTCAGAAATGGTGACATGTGCGCTGAGATCTGTGTTGACAGGAAGAAGCATCACCTGAAGAGCTAGGAAAAGAGAAATTCCACATAAGGAAGAGCAGGTGCAAACCTTCTGAGCCTGGGAAGAGCTTGGAGCTCCAAGAGCAGAAATTCTGCCACTGTGGGAGGAAGGAAAGAAAAGGGAGGGGAGGGGAGGGGAGGGCGGGGTTGGGAAGGAGAGAGGAGGAAGCAATTCCATGGGGGGTTTTGCTGTAATTGCACCAAGCGTATAAAATCATTTGTGAATAATTAACTACACTTCAGTACTGTGTATTCCCAGGCATTAAAATGGAAAGCTTCTTATTTATTCCAGGCCCCTTTCATTTCCTTCAGTAAATTCTCATGGCTTGCTTTATATAGGTCTTATGCAATTCTTAAATTTATTACCATGCATCAAAATTTTTGTTATTATAAATGGGGTCTTTATTTTTTTTTAACCAATGCATATGTTCTAATTGTTTTTTTCTCATATACATCAAAGAGGTTGTCATGACATGGCCAACCTGATGAAAAGTTCTTGTCCCCAAATGATAGATGCTTCTGTAGTGATTGAAATTCTCTTTTCTTCCTTAGAGCTGAATAAAAACTAACCCACTTTTGTTCTCTATTAAGCTCCAATTTGACCACCTGTCTTATAAATATTCTTCCCTCCTCTCTCCTTTCCTTCCTTCTTTCCATTTATCCAGCCATTTAATAAAGATTGATTTCAGAAACCTATTATATGCCAGACACCACACTTGAAACACAGAAATATAACCTTAAATTGCTTATGGCCCACTTAGGTCAGACAATTAATAAGCAGTTAAAGTGCATTATGGTGAGTTCTCATGTGGAAATAAGAGCAGAATGTTATGGGAGTCCAGGGGAGGTCCCTCACCCAGCCCCAGGTGGGCAGAAAACCCCTGCGAGAGACAAGGGGGCCTGGGCAGAGACTGTTGGAAGAGTCCAAGACAAATGGGTATTTCATCAGCCATGAAACAACTACCCAACTCGACTGATCTGTACAAAAATATATTTTTCATTATATAAGTAACTCACAAATACATGTTTGATATTAAAATCCAATCTAAAAATAGAAATACAGGGGCGCCTGGGTGGCTCAGTCAGTTAAGCATCTGCCTTCAGCTCAGGTCATGTTCCCAGGGTCCTGGGATGGAGCCCCACATCTCTGCTGCTCCCCCTGCTTGTGCTCTATCCCTCTCTCTCTCAAATAACTAATAAAATCTTAAAAATAAATAAATAAATAAATAAATATAGAAATACGCAAGAAAAAAATTTTCGTATACATTTTCTCCACCTGAAAACCTTCCGGATAATAATTTTTAAATATATGGTTGTAATGCCTGTACATATAGAACTCCATTATTCTTTTTAATATGTACATGATTTTTTTTTAAAGATTTTATTTATTTATTTGACAGAGAGAGACACAGCGAGAGAGGGAACACAAGCAGGGGGAGTGGGAGAGGGAGAAGCAGGCTTCCCACTGAGCAGGGAGCCCGATGCAGGGCTCGATCCCAGGACCCTGGGATCATGACCTGGGCGGAAGGCAGATGCTTAACGACTGAGCCATCTAGGCGCCTCAGCATGATTTTTTTTTATACAGAAGTGATATGCACTCAGGTGATCATAGTAAGAAAAACAGCATTAAACCTGAAAAGTGGAAATGGAAGTGGCCTAATCTTCCTACAGCTATCCATTCACATTGTCATTCCTCAGGCTCAATTCTTTTGGCTTTTTTAAGATGTATTTATTTATTTGAGAGAGAGGGAGAGAGAGAGAGAGAGCAGGGGGGAGGAGCAGAGGGAGAGGGAGAGAGAATCTGAAACAGACTCTGGTGCTGAGCGCAGAGCCCGATGCGGGGCTCGATCTCATGACCCTGAGATCACGACCTGAACGGAAACCAAGAGTTGGTCGCTCAACCGACTGCGCCACCCAAGCGCCCCCAGGAGGCTCAACTCCTTTAAGTCTTAGTGTGTTCTCCCAGAAATCATGTGTGTGGAGGAGAAGAGGGTGTAAGTACATGTGTAAACGTTTTCTCTCCATTCTCTTAAAGCCCAGCTGCTCTCAGGCCCAGCAGGACACAGACACCCCGCTTCGGCAGTGCTGATCCTCCTCTCTGGGAGGAGCTGTGAGTGACATCTACACAGGTGGGTTGGCGGTTCATCATACTAGACCCAAGGAAAGTTCTACTCAATGTAATGTGACCTCAGTAAATGCCAGTCAGAAAAGAATTGCATTTTCTGATGTGAAACATTCTTTTAAGGGAGGAATGGGCTAAAGGAAAACAGAACATGCTCTTATTACTAATGCTGGAAGGAGGAGGGAGACTTCCTTTGTAAATTATTCACTCTCTTAATCCAAGTTATTCAGCAAATCCATTTGGATAGGGGCACTGGAAAGCCAACAGGATCCGCAGGTACAGAACCCATTCTAATTGCCACATGCCACAAAGAAACTAATACTGTATTCTCCAGTTAAAGACATTCAATTTTATATGCTTCGGGGCTGTGGGTGATGCTAGCTTCTGGCTCCACGATAATTTATAGTAAATGAGGCATGAATTCGTAGGGATTATTTATTTACTTTGAAGTGATTCGGTGATCTGTGAATGACCCTATTGCTAGTTAGTAGGAGGAAAGAAGTACTTGTCCCTGGAATAAAAGGAAAGGTATATAACACATTCCACATACAGTCTTCACAATTTCTCCCCAAAAGGCTCATGTCAATAACATTTGCAAGGAGATAAGCAGCACAAAACTATTATCCACAAACGAGGGATAAGAAAATGGAGGCCCTCAAACCTAGACACCTGACTTGCCCAATTTTACCTAAAATGTTAGTGAGCAAGTTGAAACCAGGGGGACTTTTCACCACAAGGGCTCTTGAGGTTATATTCAAATATGTAATAATTAGGCAAGCTAAGATTAGCACTGCATTCCACATTTTATAATGCAATTTTACAAGAAACAATCTGTACAATTAACTCAGTTCAAAGTATTTGGGGTACTGTTCACAGCACTTCTTCAGAACAAAATATGGACTCAGGAAATTAAAAAATTTGGTTCAGCTTATGCCCCTAAATAAAGTGACAGTGTTCAAGCCACAGTGTTTCTGCAGGCAAATTCCACTTTGCTCCCATACATTTTATTAGACCATCCCATCTAGAATATCAAGGCATTTAAAGCCTGCATTACTCTATTTCCCTGACCCTATGTAAGAGTGAATTTTCACCTCTACGTCCCAGAGCAGGAACCTCAAAGTACCAGTGGTTTAAAACTACAATCATACTATTGGGAGAATTAGCAGCTAGCTCCAAAATCAAGTACATGCAGCCTCCCTACACAAGTTAATTAGCTGTTCTATCTAAACAATGACAGTAGCTCCTCCTAGGAAACCAACACAGCTGTAGAGTTGAGAGCTCAGGGCCTCGGTTCTTAGATGTTAAGTTTTACCTGGGCTGAAGGATTTGGGAGAGATTTTCAAAATTTGACCACATGGGGGCAGTATTACCATGGCATTGAAATGCTTCCCCACTCCGCAGTTCAGGATGAGAGCGTGCCAATTAACTCGGGGGGCGGGGGGTGAGGGGGGACCATCCTTTTGTGTCTTCTTTGACTTAGAGATATGCAAAAAAGATAGCAAGCTGTGCAGTGTGTGAATAGAGAGCTCTGCTTGTTCCATCCAGCTTTACTGGAGGGATGTGGGTGCAGGATGAGGAGCAACACGGCAGCCTAATGAGCCAATTATTCTGAGTGGCTCAAATACACCTAGGGACCTGGAGGAAGGTGCTTCCAGATGAGGAGGGAAGCAGAGGAGGACTATAATTTTAGGCAAAACACGGGCTTAAAACGTGTTCTGGGGCTTAAAATTTCTTCTCTTTTCTTTCTGACTTTCCGACAAAGAAACAGGAAGGAGATGTTTACATTGGCATTTTCCCTTTTTGTTGGTGACTTCTAATTTGTACAAGTCACATTTTCCTAGCAATAAATCTACAGTGCAACCAGCTTCCAAATCCACACATTCAAAATACTGCATCCTGTTACTCTGGCATACGATTTATTATGGAGGAAAATCTCTCTCACTCTCTCTCACGTATGTGTATGTGTGTGTCTAGGTATACGTGTGAGTATGTATATCACCACACCCCTCTCCCGTACTGAAAGGATAATCTAATCCTCAGGGTGATTCTATAGCAAAGGTGCCAATATTTCCATTTTGCAGATAGGAAAAGCAAAGTCAGGAGAAAACAACTGGACCGACTCAAGTTCCCACCAATAGTAAATGAGCAGAACCTGATATAGCTGTGCACAGACGCACAATTTTCCTCCTCAGCACGCTTATTTCAGATTAAGATAATATCCTCTTCTCTTTTAATTAACCTTTGTGTGTGTGTGTTTTTTATTTTTGTTATTATCCAAATTTATTTTAAAGTTTTTAAATAGAAAAGTCTCAAAAAGGAAACATTCCAAATTCTTTGAATTTATAAGGCACAGCTTCTCAACAACAACAAAAGACTGAATATGGCCAAAGAGTGGAATTGATAAAATGAAGAGAAACATTCTTTTTACGGTTTAGAAAACTATTGTTGCCAGTCACCTTGAGGCTGCAGCAAGCAACACTGGCCAAAGACAGAGGCCACTGACATGCAGGTCAAATTATTCTGTCCCCCAGACCCCTGGGCATTGAAAACCTTTTTAATGAGAGACACTCTCTGTCAGGCATTTACATGAAATAAAATGATCCTCAAGCTTTGGGCCAATGGCCACAGGATTATCCACATACTTCTTTCTACCAGCTCCTTTTCCCTTATTCTTCAATCATGTTTCTTCCAACCAAGCTATCTGCCACTCCTTAAGAATGAATAAATATATATATCTGTACCTAGGGCTGTTTCTCCCTTCACACCAAGCTGATGACGAGATGTGTGAAGCTCTGCCCAACACAAGGATTTCCCTTCACTAGTGTCCTTCAGTGCCACCCAAGTGGCGCTATAATAGGGCAGTGGTCCATTTTCAGCTAGCACCCACATATCATGCCAACCCATTTGGGAACCAGCCTGGGTCCTTTCCTCCTCTGGCAGTTGGTCATGGGAAACACCCCAACACAGATGTGTGTTGAGAGTCTAGGTAGCCATACATTATAAAATATGGGAACGAATCTAGGCTATCGAGTTATGTAATTTATATATGCCTTTTGGATCTGTCGGCGCCCATCCCAAATACAACATTTCCATACATTACCATCATATAATGAATTGCTGCTTTGCCCATCCAACCTTATGTGACTTGGTGTATTTGCTAATACTCACAGCATGACAGGCAATCTGGGAGTGTGTCGGCATCAGCAGAGTGGACAGCATGAGGGTCTAGACCATGTCAAGTTGGCTGACATCTCTCGTAGGCAGTGTTACAACAGAGTGTGGGAGAATTAACATAGCCTCCAGGGAATACAGCGAATGGTGGGTGCCGTCCTGCCCTACGAAGGTGATCTCCTCACCCCCAACTAATGAGGTCAAAAAAGAATGTATTTACCAACCTAATATATACATTCCAATGCTAGAAACTGCTTTGATCTCCTCCAAAAAATACCATATCCAGCCCAGCAGCTGTGGTATAATGCCATCTAGTTAAGCTTTAGGTAGCCCCTTGTAATTCTCTACTCTCTATTGGTGTTTGCAGAGCCCGTGCTGGCGAAAGGGGCAATGAGAAAACCACCACCTCTGTATCCCTAAATCTTTGATAGTAGCAGTTTCATTTCTGATCAACTCTCTTGGCCACGGATGGGGGAGGTCAGTTTCAGGAGTTTCTAGTCTTAGAATTCTAAGTTAATAATCTTTATTCCACAGTCTGGAGATCCACTGTGAGCATCCCACCAGATGCTAAGTCTTTCTATCCCATTTGAGCCCTGGATAATCACCACAAAAATAAGGACTTGGGGCCAAAATCCCACTTACTCCTATGCTTCCATTGGCTCCCACCCCAGCTGGAGGACTCTTAGTACCAGCTCAAACCCTTTAGCAGCTGAAATCTATCAAAAGTCTAAGGTTTCCTCCTTCCCCATGCAATTACCCCGCTGAATGGCTGCAGGTCATTTTAGGGAAGGATCAGAGAGAGGTATGTTTACTATATAAAACTATTCTTTCAGAGATCATCAAGGAGATCCGGCATCTTGTTCTATTAGTAGGTTCTGGGTCTGTGAACTGATATATCTGGAGACTGAACGAGGGAGCATGATTTCCTATTGTGCCAATGGATGTCAGCCTTTGCCCACGAGCTCTCAATCTTTTTTTTTTTTTTTAAAGATTTTATTTATTTGAGAGAGAGAATGAGAGAGAGAGAGCACATGAGAGGGGGGAGGGTCAGAGGGAGAAGCAGACTCCCTGTTGAGCAGGGAGCCCGATGTGGGACTCGATCCCGGGACTCCAGAATCATGACCTGAGCTGAAGGCAGTCGCTTAACCAACTGAGCCACCCAGGTGCCCCACGAGCTCTTAATCTTCTTTGACATTACAACTTGAGAAAACACCTGAATTGACTTTCCATTTCTCTCTCTACCCCCTCCTCCCTCCCTCTCCCTTTTCCCCCAAGAAATGTCTTAACAGTTACCACTCATATTCCTGTTGGACAAAACACCCCAATTATCACTCTGGCCTTGATGCCAATTATGATCACAATTCCTATCTTGCATCTGGTGTTTAGATGCAGCCATGTGGCTTCTGCCATTCCTAAAATCCATCATTTATATGTGAAAGGGTTCAGTTTTATGGCAACATCTCCTACTGTCTAACCATAAAACAGCCACCACTGGGCTATTGAAAAATCCAGTACACCCCTCACCAACGAATTCCGTACTCTCTTAGTGAAGGGTGTATTCCCTGGGTTCTCCTGGGAAACACAGCCAGCTGGTGCACTCTCAAGGTTGGACACAGTAGGGCCATTCAAACATTTCCACCTACCAAGCCTTCTGAACCATGCCTTAAAACGCTTCCAAGGAGTTTCTGGCATCTGCACCCCGTTCACTGTAGTTCATCTTTATATTTAAGCCTCAAGGTGCCTTCCCAGAAGACCCAGATATCTTTTCCAGACCCCAAATCCAGAGTCATGAGTAAGTGCCCTGACATAAAAAATTCTCCCCTATCCAGCCTTATCGTCAACTCTGCCTGCTCCAATACCTTCTAATTCCATTCTCACAAATGTTTCTCCAGTTTTTACCAGTATGCATGAGTCAACTACTGAAATTCCTTTGGGGTGTAAGGTATTCTTCCCTGGGGCCCATACAGTACTTCTCCACTCAGACAATGAGTGCTAGGATCCGACTCTGGATATTGTTCTAGAGGAAGTGAGGCATTATGGAGGCTGATCTTGAGGAGAACAAGGTAGCACTGTGAGGCCCTGTCTCAGGGTAGAGCCTCACACAGTATCCAAGCAAGGAAAGAATGCTTTCCTCTGGCAAGAGGAAGGTGGCTGCTCCTTCCTATGTTGGACACGCAAGGGAGTTTGAAGGCTCAACATCCTCAGGCTCATCCACCCAAATGTCCCTGGACCAGTTCTCAGGCTCCCCCTCTTTGTCTATCAAGGTCCTAACTAAAGAAACAGGCCGTGGCTGTGCAACTGGTCTACTTTGCAGCTCTGCCCTCTGATTTTCTAGAGTCTGCTCCAGATCTAGAACAGGTATCATCACTCTTTGAAACAACCATGAAGCCCTTCTGGCTTTCATGGCACGCTTCAAGTTGGCAGGTTATTGCCCTGAGTCTATTGTTTTCTTTTGCCAAGAACTGCAATGTAGTTAATCCACTCCAGTAATCTCATCATTATCATTTTCCCCAAACTGTTTATTTAGCAAAGCCTCTGCATAAAATTATGTCTTGCCTACTCTTTTCATCCCATCCCAATTAATCATAGGTGCAAACATCAGTAATTCTCAGGCCACTGCATCCAGGGGTTGTCACCCAACTATTTCCCACCAGTATGGGTCCCATGTTGCCATCGGACCACAAGTCATCCAGCTCCAAAACAGATTCTTGGGAGTCTGCTTTCTAGGACTTTTCCTGATTCCAATTGCCATAGCCTAGAGTTCCCCAAAGGCAGAGTTTGCACTATTATTGACAGGAAATAGATATGGGGGCAAGAGATAAGGTGGTATAAAAAGAGACATTTAAATAGATAATTACAAGATAACAACAAATTCTATAATAAAGATATGAACAATATCTACAACTCATCTGAGAAGGTAGTTAACTCAAAGAATCCGGAATACCTTCATGGAGAACTAAGACAATGACATTTATTCAGCATTCACTCTGTGTCAGAATCTATGGAAAGTCCTTTATATTTAATACTTTTAAGAATCCTATGATGTAGGTAGTTCTGCTGGCTACAGTTTAGATATGAGAATACTAACTAAAGTTTAATGAATTCCCACAAATGCTAAGTGACAGAGCCAGAGGCCATGCTTTTAAACACTATGCTAAACGTTTTTTCTAGAAAACTTGATGTTGGCCTGATTTTTTTAAAAGATAAGGTGCTTTTTAATCAACTGTACAAGGAGGAAGGATACCCTAAGCAAAAAGGACAGGAGATGCATAGACAAAGAAATGTGAAAGGGACTATCATGCTTTAGGATAAGAAATTCAGTATAAACTGTGAGCCACTTAAAGGAGGTCTTAATCTATTTGGGCTGCTAAACAGAATATCACAGGATGGGTAGCCTATAAACAACAGAAATGTATTCCTCACAGTTCAGGAGGCTGGAAAATCCAAGATCAGGGTTCTGGCAGATTCACTGTCTGGTGAAGTCCCTCTCCTTGGTTCACAGATGCCTGTCTTCTTACTATGCCTGACATGGTAGAAGAGGCCAGGAAGCTCTCTGGGTCTCTTTTATGAGGGTACTATTCTCATTCATGAGGGCTCTACCCTCATGACTTAATCACCTCCCAGAAAAAGGCCTCTAATACTATCACCCCTCCTAAAACGATCTCACTAGAGAATAGGTTCAAACATAGGAATTTGGGAAGAACACAAACGGTCTATAGCAGAGGGTGAGCAAGATGGGGAAGAATGAATGCTACAGAATGGGTGAGTGAATTTACCATGAGGAGGTCATAAAACTGAAAATGATGTATGGCCCTGAAGATGGGCCAAGGGACCCAAAGAAGCTTGTACCCCTTCATTTCTGTTATGTTCCCCTCTCTCCTCCTTGGGCATAAGTGCCAGATATCCACCTTGTCTCCATATCACTTTGGGCAAGTCTCTCAACCTCACTATCCTATTTCTCTATATAACCTGGAAATAAGAGCTGTTTACTACCCACCTTTAAAGATGGTTATACAGGGGCGCCTGGGTGGCTCAGTTGGTTAAGTGTCTGCCTTCGGCTCAGGTCATGATCCCAGAGTTCTGGGATCGAGCCCCACATCAGGCTCCCTGCTCAGCGGGGAGTCCACTTCTCCCTCTGCCCCTCACCCTGCTCATGTTCTCTCTCACTCTCTCTGTCTCTCTCTCAAATAAAATTATAAAAATAAATAAAGATGGTTATACAGATGAAATGATTTCATGCAAATACAGTATCCAACACCCACATTTAACTTACATCGACTTAAGCATAGGCTCTTGTCCAGAGATAGAAATACAAAGAAAGCAAGAGAAGAAATAACGGTTCACCAGCATGTGAAATCCCACTTTCAGTAACTGGTAGCTCTCCCTCAGTGAGAAGGCAGGTGTGAATCTGCTGTTCCCATATTAGTCCCAGTCCCCCCTGCCTCTCAGGGTGTGAGCATCTCACAGGCAAGAAGTCATTTGTACTTGAAGCTAGAGCTTAGCACAGTGAATGAAACAAGGTACAGATTCAATGAATGTTCAACAAATGTTTGTTTATATCTTTGTTATTATTTATATTCTCCTCCACCCTCTCCACCTTGCTAGCAGGCTGCAATCTCTGACACCAACTGATTTGTCAAATTTGCTGTCTTGCAGAGACAGTTGTCCTACACTGGGGACTTAGCCCACCTTGGCTTATAGAGGAGTTACTAATCTACCATTAGTTATTTCCTCTGTGGCTACTTAGAAGCAGCTCCTCAATAAGTAGAAGTATCTGTTCCAACCAGAATCTGTCCCTGACTTCTTGCTTAATTCCCCCCACACATATCACCCAGAATCAATGTCCATCTCCATAATTCAACTCTAGGTCGACCTGATCACCAAGCCCCCTTGAAAAGCCCCACAGAGAAAGAGAATAAAGAATGCATTAATCCTTGGGGTGCCCGGGTGGCTCAGTCGTTAAGCATCTGCCTTCGGCTCAGGTCATGATCCCAGGGTCCTGGGATCGAGCCCCACATCAGGCTCCCTGCTCTGGGGGAAGCCTGCTTCTCCCACTCCCCCTGCTTGTGTTCCCTCTCTCACTGTGTCTCTCTCTGTCAAATAAATAAATAAATAAAAACCTTAAAAAAAAAAAAAAAGAATGCATTAATCCCAACCTCTCTGCCTCTTATTTAAGTCCCACCTCATATCCTCGTCTAGAACTAATCTCTTCCTACAACTATCGGCAGGGAAGCTATCCTTTCCCATCCCTGGAAATTCCATCCCCCCACAATGTGTGATCTGATCCCAGAGCCCTGGCAATCAACATGATCTGACAGTCCATTCCTAAAATGCTCGTTTATTTAAGGTCAGTCAACTCTGGATGTCAGACATCAGTGGTTCTGCCAGGAATATATTGTGCGATCCCAAGCTGATCCCAACTCTTTTCCCAGTCTTTCCTTCAATACTGAGTGAGAAGAAAACCAAGCCAACACATCCCTCACATGTGCTCTGCCCTCCACTCCCCATCTCCTGGGAGCAAATGCTTAGATGAGAAGACATGCAAACACTTCCAAACATTTCCCTAAAACAAAAAATGTTTAGACATAGAGAAATTTAAAACAAAATTTAGGGGGAAAAAATACCTTGCACAGTTTTCAGGGACACAAAATAGATGTCTAATGTGAACTGCTATACAAACGACTTAATATTGCCATCAGCAGCATCTACATCTGGGTATTTCCACTGTCAACTGAGTCCCTGCCAAGAACCCAATGTGGATTCTTGGGTTTGTCTTGGGATGTGGGTTTGTCTATGTCAATGAAATTAAAAGATCCACCAAAATCCTCTCCCAGAAAAGGAGACCTATGACCTAAAGACCAAAAGCAAGTCAAGTCTCCATGCTAAAAGGCAGATTCCATCAATACTGACTGGCGCAATGCCTGGAACACTGTCCCAAGCCTTCAGCTGATGTTAGTTTCTTTTATCATTGTAACTGTCCTCTTTTTATCACCTCACTGCATGTCCAAGTCCAAAAAGAGATCCTTGTTCTCTTTTGACTTGCAGAGTCAGAGGAAACAAAATAGATCACCATCTCCATCCCTAATCTGGGCAGGGATTTGAATCTGACATGCTCTGACTATGTCCCACTTTGCACGAAAGTTCAAGTTCCAGGGTCAAAGTGGTTTGCAAGCCAGTTCACTTTGCCAAGTGCCCTTCGTGGAAGAGTTAGCACTCTCATGGACTGGGCCAGTTCACACCCAATGCCCAGTGGAATGTAAAAGGATCTCAAGTGCAGAGAATTTGTGGATATTTGCATGAAAGAGAAAAACAATACTAAGAAAGCTAACTGAGCCCTGTTTCATGAGATTTAAACAGCAATGCTTCGACTGAAATCATGAGCTTATTCCAATGATCTTTTCATTTTAGCCTGCATGGCTCTCATTTTATAATCTCTGAAAAAGTGGAGACATGTGCTATGCACATTTAATATTTTGTTGGAAACCTAGAATCTCTGAATATTAGAGTTGGCGTGCGCGTCTGTGTGCGCACACGCACACACACACACACACACACACAGATCATCTTCCCCACCATGTTCAGTTTAGGGCTTGGCAACTGGTGGGGAAACTAATTGTGTTGGGGAAGGTGAATGGATTTTGGATCCAGAATTGCCAAATACAAGTCAGCACCTCATCTTACTGGCTCTGGAATTCTGGTTGAGTTACTTCTCCTCTCTGAATTTTATTTTATCAGCCATAAAATGGAAATGATAATAACACCCACCTCATGGAAATATAGTGAGGCCTGAGGAAGATAGCGTACATATGGAAAGCTCTTAACATTCTGTCAGGTGTTACACGACCACATGGAGTCACACTGATGTGACATGGGAGCCTGTGATTTAAATGCAGAGGACCTCAAGCTTCATCCTCCTTCTATCACCTGACCTTTACAAGTATCACAGTCTTCATCTATAAAATGGAATATGCACACCTCCTTCAACCGGTTTCTGTGATAACCCAGGAGGTGCCTATAAAGCAGTTAGTATCTGACACATAGAAGCACCTATCCTGAGACATTTGGTAATGAAATTGATTTCTTCAACAAGTTTTTAATGAGACTCAGCTATGTGCTGGGCACTCTATCTTGTGCTGGGCATGAAGGGGGCAATAAGTTATCTTCTGGCCCTGAAGGGACTCGCCATGTAGTGGGAGATATTTTACTTCCCATTCCCAAAAGTTATCAGAGGCTTCACATTGTCCAGAAAATAAAGTTAAGGTTCTTTGTTTGACATTCTAAACATTCTACTACATGACTCCACCCTATCACTGAACCTCCTTATACAACCTGTTTCAATCGTACTAAATTTCCGATGTCTTTGTCATTACTCATTGTATTAGTCAGGGTTCTCCAGAGAAACAGAAGCAAGAGATCTATCATAGGGACTGGCTCATGCAATTATGGAAACTAAGAAGTCTTATGATCTGCCATTTATAAGCTGGAAAACCAGGAAAACCACTGGCATAATTCAGTCTGAGTCCATAAGCCACCCAAAACAGGGGCAGTCATGTTTGAGGGCTGGAGGAGACAGATGTCCCAGCTGAAACAGACAGCAAATTCTCCCTTCCTCCAATCATGGATTGGATGAGGCCCCCACACACTGGTGAGGGCAATCTTCTTTATTCAGTCTACAGATTCAAATGTTAACCTCTTCCAGAAACACCCTCACAGACTTATCCAGTAATAATGTTTTTACCAACTACTCAGGCATCTCTTAGACAAATCAAGTTGACAAATAAAATTAACTATCACATTCATCTTGACTTCTCCACCTGAAATATACCTCATCCCTTTCTCTCTCTGTCAGAAGCCCACACTTCCTTCATAGCCCAGACAAAATGATCTCTCTTGTGCACATCCACTTCTCAGCTTCCATGTATGTCCCTTTAAGAAACAACTTCTTCTCTACACCTCTTCTGGTACAGCTGCAGATGCCACTCCTCGGCCACAAAATGGGTACAATATTACCTAGTTCAAGTCTCCCTCCCTTAAAGGATTAGTTGGGGGTAGGCATGTGACACAATCCAGGCTGATAAGAATGACACCTAGGATTCACGCAGAACTATTCAGAAAGAGAATTTCCTTTTACACTGGGGTCATTAAGGTAGCTGTTAAACCAGAAGGCTGTGAGTCAGCAGCAAAAAAATACCATCTTACCTATAAGAACACCCAACTCAGAGGAAAGCAGAGCTGAGAGATGAAGAGAAACCAACTGCTGATGGCATCACTGACCACTTGGATGGATACCCCTTGACTTTCAGTTAGGGAAGCCAACCCATTTCCTATTATTATCATTATTATTATTTAGTTTCTATCACCTGCAATCAAGAATCTGCTGCTGACCAAGTCCACAGCTTTTTTTTTTTTCAGGTTTTAGAGAGGTGGGGTGGGGAGGAGCAGAGGGAAAGAGAGAATCTCAAGCAGACTCCACACTGAGTGCAGAGCCCAACGTGGGGCTCAATTTCGTGACCCTGAGATTATGACCTGTGTCAAAATCAAGAGTCAGACACTTAACTGACTGAGCAACCCAGGCGCCCCAGACCATAGCGTATTTATATTTGTGGCTCTTATGAAACACTGGAATGAATTTTCGCCCACTGTTAAGTGCTCAGTAAATGTTAGGTTGGATTAATCTATAACTCATGGAATGAAATGTAATGGATTCCAAATGGCATTCAACATCACTAACATTTACCCTCGTTCATTAAGGCAGAAAAATACATCTGAGCCAAACAATCTATTTGTAAAGACCATTCAGCCATTCAGTTTCTCTAGAGCCCCAAATGAACCTGTACTTTGCATAATAATAACCTACCAAATAGAAAACTATATTTTTCCAAATGTTTTTAATCCTCATTTTATTTTTTTTTATTTTAATTCCAGTATAGTTAACAGTGTTTAATCCCCATTTTAGAAATGAGAAGATTTGGAAAGATGAATTGATTTCCTACCGTGTCTCAGGAAGTGGGCAGAATCCTCCTCAATTCCAAACTTGATGATTCCAAAGGACTAGTGGTCTTTGTCTGGTTCTGTCTTCAGAGCTAGGGTAAAAGTAAGAACTTTGGGAGTCACCCAGCTGGAGCTGAAACCTCATCTCCACCAGCTATGAAACACTGCTTCAGGGTCTAATGCATACTAAGTGCCAAATAAATGCAAAAGTTTTTATTATTTCCATTAACACACATTTTGGTGATTTCTCAGTCCACTAGAAATTCTAAACTGATTCAGGAATCTTGGGAGAGCTTCATCTGACTATCTCTAAGTGTTACCTATGAGATTTCTCTATCTTGGGGAAGAACAAATTCCCCATCAGACGTCTTAATGGGAAAAATGTAAGGCATAAGTTACTGGTGCTTGTGCTATGATTAATTTCCCACCCATTAGTCATAGAATTTCCTCATTCATAATAAAATGAAACATTCCTGTGCTCACTGAGGGGAGAATATTATTTGGTTACTGCTCTAGATTTGCTAAGTTTCATTAGTTTTAGAATCTAATTTAGTTTGAGGCTTTGTAAGTTACAGTAGGAACTTCTCAATAGATTAAGGGAATTTGATGACAGTGGATGAACAGGAAAATGGGCCACTAAATATAAAACTTAACCCTATAAACCTGAAATGGCTTCAGAAATTCTTGCCTCAGGTTGAAGGGGGATATTAAAGGACAATTGCCTCCTTCATGTAACTTTATGACTCATCATTGTCCTAACTAAATGTCAAAGGACAGACCCATATAAAAAGCACCAACCAAATAGACATGATTAAAAACAAGGTTTTCTGACCCACCAAAAAGGTTATTTTGAGCCATTGTAGACAAGGTTTTATTATGAAAACTTAATTTAATTTCTTTTGGTTTAATCTATCTAGACCAAAAGTGATTAGTGTGTAAATGTTTTAAAAAAATAAACACAGCTGATGATTTAAAAAATTCTTAGAATGTGTGCACAAATTTAAAATATGACATTGAAATTGAAAACATGCCAACACAGGAAAAGAGAAGACACCCTTCTCCCTGAGGGAAGAAATATTTTATTGCTTTAATTGCTGACATGGTTTCTCAGCGACAAAGATCTCTCCCCAAATATTTAAATCAAAAACTGAAGAAGAAAAGGATATTAAGGGAGGGGACTTAACATATGATGAGCGTCTACTTCATGCCAAGTATTGTGCAATGATGCTAAACACGCATGAGCGCCTATTGTTCTCCCCAAAACCCTTCAGATAGATTTCCTCACTCTCCACAAAGGGCCTTCAAGCCCCAGAGGAACCGAGTACCGTGCCTATATTCTTCTCACTAATAAATGGCAGTGGTGAGACCTATAAAAACAATCAGTGTTGTGATTAAAAAACAAAAACCTCCAGAGCTCAATGCTTTGCCTATTCATCAAAGTTCTCATAAGTCAGTCATTCAAGGGGCGCCTGGGTGGCTCAGTCGGTTAAGCATCTATCTTCAGCTCAGGTCATGATCCCAGGGTCCTGGGATCGAGCCCTACATCGGGCTCTCTGCTTTTCCCTCTCCTCCCCACTTATGCTCTCTCTCTTGCTATCTCTGTTGCTATCTCTCTCTCTCTCAAATTTTTAAAAAAATAAGTCATTCATTCATGTTTAACCTTAAGAAATTCATTATATTGATGTGGGCCAGAGATTAGATGTTTACCAAACCATTTCCCTCTTCTACACATGGAAGTTGCCAGCTTCCCTTGGATTTGTGCATCCATGTGACTGGAATCAGGCCACAGGAAAGTGGTGGGTGTGATAACCAACATCTCCAGGCCTGGCCCATTAAAACTACCTCCACGCTTTACCTGTTGCCACATCTCCCAGCCATATTCTGATAATCTAACCAAGGACTCTAAGGCTCAGTGGGTATTGGGGCAACCTGTTGGAAAAAGCCTGGGGCTTCCATGACTCCATGGAGCAGAGCTACAACGTCAAGGCACATTGGATTGTGACATGCATGGAAAACCTTTATTAAATTAAGTCTGTGAGACTCGTGGGTCATTTTTTACAGCTGCTGTTCTTCCCTGATACATGATAAACCATTTATACTAACACTTAATATTTATATATTTATATATATTACTTATACTTAATATTTTTATTTAAATGCGTCTACCTTTTTCTTAAGATTATTTATCGTGGCATTATTTACTTTATTTTACGTTATTTTACTTTACATTATTTACTCTATTGTAGATTTGATGTACTGGCCAATTCTTTTCTATTACATGAAAATAAAATCAAAACTATTTGTCCAAGTTTGCTGTATAAAAATCTTGTGTGCCACATATGGAGATAGAGTTCTACTCTAATCACTTCCCTGTGCTTGGCCAGGTAGTTGGCCCCTTCTTCAGCCAAGACGTTGACTATCCAAAGTGAATGTTTGGGGGGCCTGGGTGGCTCAGTCAGTTGAGCATCCAACTCTTGATTTCGGCTCAGGTCATTATCTCAGGGTCGTGAGATTGAGCCCCGCATCAGGCTCCATGCTGGGTGTGAAGCTGCTTAAGATTCTCTCCCTCCCTCTCCCTCGGCCCCTCCCCCCACTCATGTGCACATATGCATGCACTTTCTTTCTCTCTCTAAAAAAAAAAAAGTGAATGTTCATGTCAGGATATGCATACGGAGGCCCTGTGTCATCCCAATTTAACAACTGTCCTTTAAGTCCAGAGGGCCCAGCTAGAAAGGATGGAATTGAGCAGAAACTCCAGAGCTGCTCTGGTTTCAAAGGTAACAGAAGCCTCTTGGGGAGAGACCAAATAACTGTGGCCACAGGCCTCTCCTGATTGCTCTGACCTCAGCCCTATGGTTGCTGCGGTCCCCTAGCAACTACTGAGGACTGGATATGCAAATAGAGTGCCTTTTCCTACCTGCTCTGCCTTCGGACAACCAAGTCAGTAATGCTCACTCCCTCCTAGGTACCTATGGACTCAACCTACATGGCATTCAACCAGCATATTTAGGCATCTGCCCCAGAACCCCATCTCTCCACCCCTCAAAGAAAACCTTCTAAGCCCAAGACTATTGTTCTGAAAACTAATTCTTCCAAAAACAGAATAAGAACTTCTGGAAGACAAGGACCATATCCTCATTATCTCTGATTCCCCAGAAAATCGCAGAGCATTTTTAGAATAAGCACTAAATGAGCATTTGCTAAGTTGAACACCAAGGTTGGTCTGCTCAGAGGGAAGAAAGAAAGTTTTCATGTCACCTCATAGTGATTCACTCCAAAAGAGAGAATTATTTAAGAATTCCACGAAAATAGATTAGAAATGTTTAGTAGGCAAACAAGTGATAACCGAGTTTTCCTTCCTAGAAAGGAAACATAAAGCTATGTTTGAAACCCCATGGTAAAAATTAGATGACTCCTAAGTCTAATATAATTATGACAGAGTTGGTATTTACAAGAAGTGGGCTGCTACTAAAATTCAACTACATCTACACACACACACACACTGCTGCTTCATTAATTCAGTTAAATCTGCCAGTGTTTGGTGGTGATGTTCGGAATTATCTAATGTTGAAAATCAGGCCACCAATGCAAATCAGAAGGAGAGAGGGAAAGAAAGAAAACAGAAAGAGAAACAGAGGAAACTTTTAGTACAAAATATACGTAACATAAAACCTGGTGAGTCTCCAGCATGGCGAAGCGCTAAGTGTGTGCTCTAACCCCAGACATCTTTTCTATACAGGCTTCCTGTGCATTCCCACTCTGTTATTTATGGAAAGATGGTGGGGCGAAGCAGATGAACTCTTACCATGGCAACCCTTGCAGAACATATTACACCTAATACTATCTGTCAATGGTGAGATAGGAGTTCTCACCAGGAAAAAAAAAAATGCATTTGGCTTGATTATATGAGTATTTAACATCCATCAGGGAAAACATACAAAGCAATTAAAAGAGCACTCACTTTGTCCCCCTCAAGTGTCGAAACAAAGCTCTGAGGTTTCTCTTTCTTTTCAATAAAATCCTCATCTCTTTGTGGAAGAACTGACAAGTTTGTGTAATCCACCTGTACTGTCTTCACATGCTGATCAGATTGTAACATTTTAAGACTGAAGATCATGACTAAGTTTAAGATTTTTTCCAGTGCTTTCCATCCAAAATGAAAAGTTTCCTTCATCGGTTACTGTTTCCTTCAGATGTTTACCCCCAGGTCACCATGGATTTACTTCTGATTCCTTGGGTCACTGCCAGTCTCCTTTCAGCTTCTCTCTCTCCCTGCCCGCCCCGCCCCCCAAGCCTGTGGCCTTGTGGTCTTCCAGAGACAAGCAAACACCTCTGTTCTCTCTCGGTTTTGATTTTATTTATTTATTTATATTTCAAAATATTTTTATTTATCTTTTTATTATGTTATGTTAGTCACCATACAGTACAGTACATCATTAGTTTTTGATGTAGTGTTGGGAGAAGGAAGGGAAAATTGAAGGCGGGAAAATCAGAGGGGGAGACGAACCATGAGAGACTATGGAACCCGGGAAACAAACTGAGGGTTTCAGAGGGGAGGGGTTAGCCCAGTGATGGGTATTAAGGAGAGCACGTATTGCTTGGTTTTGCTTTTAGTTACCTTCTCTGGGCTCTGGCTTCCTCTGTTTTTGAGAAGCCTCACAGAATTGCCTGTGAAATGTAAATACTGTCACACCCCAGGAACAGAAACCCCAAGGAAAACCTGCTGGTGGGGTAGCGCTGCTTCAATGTTGTGGTGTGTGAGGCAGGTGAGAAGCCAGGTTTTCATTTTCTGGTCATCAATCCACAATTGGAATACACTGAGGTTTTTTTCCCAAAACGTCCTAGCCTCTAGGAGTTGCCCAAACAAAATACCACATTTTCAAGGGTTAGATTAATCAAAAACCCTTTGCAGACGTCCTCAGGAACACACCTCTGTTCTGATTGTTGATAGTGTTCATTGATTCATTCAGAAAGCATTTTTGATCAACCATGTGCTAGGAACTGTGCTGGAACACAATAGTTCCTATTCATTTTTGCAATCTCAGTTTAGACTTTAATTCCTCTAGAAAGCATTCTCTAACTTCTACGACTGGATCAGGTATCCTCTGCGTTTCCCTGGCACCCCGAGTTTAATCTTAAGGTAGCACCAATTATTTTGTAATTAACTTCATTTTGTAACAGTCACAATAAGCTAAGTTAAGCTTCAGGTGTGGATAAACTCCCAAATTTCCATAGCTTAACAAAGCCCTATTTCTCACTTAAAATCACCATCCAGTGTGAACTGTGTGGCCCTATAGCAATGCTCTTTTTTTTTTTAAGATTTTATTTATTTATTTGACAGAGAGAGAGAAAGAGAGAGCACAAGCAGGGGGAGCCGCAGGAAGAGGGAGGCAGAGGGAGAAGGAGAAGCAGGCTCCCCGCCAAGCAAGGAGCCCGATACGGGACTCGATCCCAGGACCCTGGGATCATGACCTGAGCCGAAGGCAGATGCTTAACGACTAAGCCACCCAGGCACCCCTACAGCAATGCTCTTATCTAACAATCCAGGCTGCTTCTATCCTCAACTCTTTTATTCAGAATCCTTTGCTTCCAGCTAAATGCATAGGAGAAACCGAGGGGGGACATTAGGGTGTGGGGGATCAGGACCAGAGAGAAGCCACACCCATTTATAACTGCCTCAAAAGAGTTAAGAATTGGCTACAATTAGTGATATTGACACCATCCAAATTGAGGATGGGAAATGTGGAAGAACATATGGATATTTAGTGAGAAATATCACACTCTGCCCCTATATGCAAAATTAAATTGTAAACTCTTTGAGGAGAGAGACTGGTTATGTGAGAATGTTTTAGCATGACAGCATGTTTGTACTTGGTAGGAATTAACTAACAGGCACAGAAAAATCTAAGAAGATTGATGTGCAATCTCATTATTAATAAAAGAGTTCAGAATTTTTCCCTAACACAAGAATAACATTAAAAATCACTTTTATTTCTAATATACCAGCAAGAAACAAATACAAGATGTAAGTTTTTAAAAAGACGAGTATACACAAAGGAAGAAAAACTGTAAGGGTGTGGGAGTATAAAATCGTTCCTTCACTTTGGAGAACTGGATGGCAATTTCTTACAAAGTTATACATCTACGTATGACTTAGCAATTCCATCCCAGGTATTTACCCCAGAGAAAGAAAGGCATCCCCCAACAAAAGAATTGTGCAATTCTCTTAGGAATTCTTAAGAGATTTGTTCATAATGGGCAAAAACTGGAAACAATCCAACCATCTCTAAATGCACTGTAATATCATCATAGAATACTACACACCATAAAATCAAATGAAATGTTGCTCGTGCAACAACATGAAAGAACCCCCAACACATCATGTTGAAGATGAGCCAGACACAAAAGAGTACAGACTGAATAACCCAATTACACAAAGTCCACAAACAGGCAAAACTCACAATAGAAGTCCAAAAGTACTTATCTTGGTGGTTAAGTGAAAATCCTATACTAAAGGTCATTTAAAAAACTGTTTAGGGTAGTGAAAGTGATCTATATCTTGTCTGGGATATGTGTACACAGGTTTGTACAACCATCAAAATTTCTCAAATTGAACACTTAAGATGCACGAATCATTTCAAAGTTGATGTTTATTTCATGCAAAGTTCAAAGCCGATGCCCATGGTCTGGTGGTTCTCCTGGGATACTCTCCTCCTAGCTGTACTATAGAAATCCCAGACCTCTTCCATCTGATGGCTCTGCAATTTCTAGGGCTTCGGGGCCTCAACAGGAAGTGAGATAACGTGATTACCTGTGGTTACATTGCACTGGACAGAGCCCAGTACATGGTCAAGGTAGCTGAAAGGGATCCTGGGAAATGCAGAAGAACCCACAATACAGAACGTCTGCCACAAAGGCCTTCCCACTGGTGTGCTTATCTCTCTCCATCTATTCTCAACACAGCAGCCAGAACAATCCTCTTAAACATAAACTAGATTATGTCACTTCTCCATTTATAATCTTACAGTACAGGCCCTTTTACTCAGACTTAAAGCCAAAGATCCTAACAGTTGCCCAAGGATCTACAGTTCAGGAAACCCCCATTAGCTCTCTCATCCCACTTTCTACTTCTCGCTGTGGCTTCCCACTAGTCCAGGCACACTGGATTCATATTGTTCCTCAGATATGCCAGGCATGTTCCTAGCTAAGGGCTTTGGTCTATCTGGGCCTTTTGCCTGGGAGACTCCTCCCAGATATCTGCATGGATAGCCCCTAATCTTTTTCAAGTCTTTGCTCATACACCCTCATGTTAATGAGGCCAACTCTGAACACTCTATCTATTGCTGCTACAATATGCCCACCCCCTTCCTGGAACCCCCAACTCTTATCCCTTTTCTGGCATCCCCAACTCCTAGTCTCCTCCCTGGCTGGCACTCCTAATCTTCCCCTTCCTAAAATGTGTGTGTGTATGTTTTCTCTCTCACTCTACCAAAACATAACCACCTAGACAGTGATTATTTTTGGCATACTGATAACACTTACAATGGTAGCTGGATTATAATAGAAGCTCAGTCAATACATTTTTTTTTTTAAATGAACAAGTCAATTCTCACTACCACCTAACTTAATAGGTACAATTATTATCACCCCCTTTTACAGGAGAGAAACTGAGGCACAGAGAAATTTAACCATGTGCAAAGTTGTTTTGCTAGCAAACATATGAAGTAGTGGGGCTGACCTTCAGATCCTGGTAGTCTGGCTTGAGAGTCCATGTGTACAACCACTAAATTCATCTGCCTTTCCATTCAATATCCCTGGAGCTATTCTAATCCATACTGCAATCTCCTGAATTGGGTACTATTAGTAAATATGTTTATCTGACAGATGAGGAAACTGAGGAAAAGTTAGACTAACTTTCCCAATGTCACACAGTGAGAGACAGAGCCAGGTTAGACTGAGACATTTTGTCCCTAAAACTTTGCTCCTAAGTACTACATATATTATTCTAAGAATTCTATTGCATGACATCACCTCTAGATAGAAATAATATATCTCTTCTTTATTGTTATAAAAAAAATCACAAGGTTTGCTTCAGGGCTGATTTTTTAAAGTGCTGCAAGTGTCATTTTACTGAGTGAATGCCCAACCACATCATATTGTACTGCCTACCCCCCAACCATTTAATTACTTCAAGCTCATAAAGCCTAAACTGCTGACCCAAATCCTGTGGTCTCTCCTCTCCATGTGGTAAGCTCTCAATCAATTAGATGTTATCAGTTTAATTCAATGTTTTTACTGACTTGAACTATTTCCCAACTGAGCTCACCCAAGTACCACTGAGGACTGCCATCTGAACAGGTTTATATGGATTTAAGTCCAGATTTCAATCAGCCTAGTTTCTATGTGTGTGGTCCTTACAGTAAAATCATTTGGTATCTACAGTGTGAGAACAATGACTTGAGTCTATCTATGGATCCCAGGGTCCATCTACCAACAGTGGCACTCAAGGACTTGTCAAGAAAAATGGGAAAACTGGCTATACTCCTAAATGCTGCTTCTCAAAAGGATATCCTGACCAGTACCTTCTCTTTAGAGTTGCTATTAAAGGTATCTAGACATTGAAGCATAGACACAAACATTTAAACTTCTTACAGATTTGTGGTTGGACCCTGTACACATGTGCCCTTGGGTTAATGATGGGTCTTCTATTATCATTTACTTGCTTTGAGTGGAAAGACATCTCAATTGTTTCAGCCCTGAAAGAGAGCCTGTGTCGACAGATCATCCAGGTAGTTGCTCAGAGATTCTGCGGGTGGCCAGGCCAAGAATGACTGTTTGTATGAAACCTTAAGAGTACACTACTTGTCCACCTGACCCCTAGTACTGGTCATCTGTTGCTCTATGCGTGTGGCTGTTTCTCTGCTTGAGAAATACCTTTGTCTAATTCTATGTGATTCCATAACATGCTGCCCAAAGCGGGGCATGTAACACATAGTGCTGGTCAGAAGGGCTGGACATAAGGGCTAATATATAAGGATGAACCTGCAACGTAAGCATCATTGGAAGAGGAAAAAATAGGTGAGCAGTAGAAAGGCATTTTACTTACATTACATTACTTTTCCATTGCTGCATAACACATTACTCCAAAACTTAGCAGCATAAACAACACACATCTCAGAGGTGCTGTATGTCAGAGCTTTGGGCATGCCTTAGTTGGGTCACCCAGCTCAGGGTCTCTTAAAAGACTAGAATCAAGTGTCTGCCAGGGACTCATTCATCTCAAGTCTCACTTAAAGAATATACACTTCTGAGGTCTCTCATTGGTTGTTGACAGGGTTTAGTTCTCAGGGACTTCTGGACTAGGAACTCAATTGCACACTGGCTATTGGTCAGAGACCACCTTCAGTTTCTTGCCACTTTGACCTCTTTGTATGGAAGCTGGCATCCCCAGACTGAGCAAGTAAGAAGTCAAGAAAGATTGTACCAACCATAAAGAGAGTGCTGGCAAGACAATAGCCTTTTGTAACTGAGTCTAGGAAGTAATAGCCCATTGTCTTTGGCGTACTCAATTCATTGAAAGCAAGTCACTAGGTCCAGCCCATGTTCAAGGGGAGGGGGTTATACAAGGGCATGATGACCAGGAGATGGCTATTACCTGGATTCATTTTGGAAGGCTGGCTACCACAACAATGTGTCTATATATTTGTACCTTAAGCTGATACTAATTCACTTTGGGCAAACAAAGGAGAGAAAGTAACCCCCCTCACACAGGTCAGATGCAACCCAGATGCACCCATGTCAAGAAAAAAAAGCACCCCTTCCTAAGAGAATGCATCCTTCAGCCAGGGTACATGGCTTGGCCTATAGAGACCATCTTTGAGCGGTGCACACACTATAAAACTGAAAGTAGCAAGTCTGTGTACCCTATTGCCTCATTTTCTGTCCAAGTCAATTCTATGTCAAATAATGCTACCTTGGAAGTGAGGACTAACCTGTCCTGTTTAAGAAGACTGACGCTTTTGGAAAAGAATACAGTCAATGTAATATCATTCATTAAATGAGATACTGCAAGTAACATCTCTGAAGCTGAGTTGCTAGCTTTAAAGTACTAAGCAAATTTAAGGAAATATCTAACCAACATATCCCACCCAATAGCAGCATTCCATTTGGAATACCCAATAAATGACCTCAGACTCCCACACCCCTTTTATTCAGCAAAGTTTTATTGAGCACCATTTTTGTATTAGGTGCTTTCTGGCATATGAAGTCATGATGCCAAATAAAAGTAATAGTGTTAGTCTTTCACAAAGGTGGTATATAATTGGACACCTACATGGACTCAAATGTTCCTACATTTCTCTTACTCCAAACCATCTCCCTGGAACCCCCAACGGAGGAGAGCTAACTCAGTACCTGTAATGTGCCATATTGCTATGCTATGTAGTTCATCTACCCTTGTTGAGCTAAGGAATAAGAAAATATAGATAAACTAATGAGCCAACTTTCTGGGACAACTGTCTTCCATGTGGTGGTGAGTGTCCAAGATGCTTTCATCTTGTAGCCCCATCTCAACGCAAGGCCTCTTTCGGGCTGCTTATAGGAAAAAGAGATTGTAGAATTGTGCCATGGCATTTCACTGCCTTAGGTTGGAAGTGATCTGTGTCACTTAGGCTTACAACCCATTGTCCAAAATTATTCATGACTTGACCAAACTCCAAAAGGGCTGAGAGGTATGGTCTTCCGTGGCCCAGAAGAATATGGTAAGCTCTAATAACATCCACTCCCACATCCAGATTATTTCTCCACAAATGATGCTGCTAGGTCTCAGAAGGTGTAGGCTTTTTTTTTTTTTTTAAGATTTTATTTTTTTATTCATAAGAGACAGAGAGAGAGAGAGAGAGAAGCAGAGGGAGAAGCAGGCTCCCGCTGAGCAGGGAGCCTGATGCGGGAATTGATCCCAGGACCCTGGGATCATGACCTGAGCCGAAGGCAGACGCTTCACCATCTCAGCCACCAAGGCGCCCTACAAATGATGCTGCTAGGTCTCAGAAGGTGTAGGCTTCCAAGACTACCAGCAAAGCCTGGATTAGAATCACTGTCAGTCTGGCTCCAAAACACATGCTTTGTTCTGTTTTGCTTTCCACCACAGCATCCTACCACTTGGTGGAACCATTCCTTTGGGAATTACCTTACTAAGATACTAATTTCCAAATGACATGCATTAAACAGGGCACTCTTAATGCCTCACCTCAACCCTATCCTAAGGGAATGAGCTCTCTCTGGTATCTGAACATCTCTCACCTAGACTTTACCTCTCTTGTGTCCTTTCACATCCTCCACCCACCCACAGACCATCTGAAAATGCTGTTTGTAGCTCTAAAGCTCTATACACACACAGCTGTTACTTAAGAGAGCTATTTTTTTTTCTCTCCTCCCTTTAGACAGTACCTACTTTCAGAGGAGACTTCAATGTCCATTCTGTGTCATTAAGAGTCATGGAAAGAAAGCTGATTTCATCTTCCATTCATCCCTGCACTCCTCCATCAGACACCTCTAAGTAGCACCTAGAGGAGGAAGACGCCATCTGAGAAGGGAGGAACCTGGCTGGGGCAGTATCTACTGTCTTCCCTGAAAAGCCATGACACTGCAGATGTGTCTTCCTTTTTGTCTCTCTACCAACCTGGTATACCTGACTTAAACAAACAAACAAAATCTTAGTGCAAAAATATAGGAGCCTAATTCAGCAAGAGAAAGACTGAGTTGTCAGAGTAGAGGTTTGCTAACATGTTGTGCTAGCCACAAAGATGTTTTAGCAATGCCTATGGTCACAGAAGTTTTAGTCTCCTAGAGGAGGTAAACCATGAAAAATTATACCTAAAAAAAGAAGCTGTGTCATAAGATAAGCCCAAGCAAATACTTTTACATGTGCAGAGAAGAAAGAGACCATGTCCTGTTGAGATCATCAGTGAGGGTCTCATGAGGGAAGCGGCATTTGATAATAACAATAATAATGGTAATAATATAATAAAATCAAGTTAACATTAATTGAACACTTATCTCATACAGGTATTTCCTAAGCACTCTATATATATTAACTCATTTAAACGTTAGAACAGTTCTAGGAGATACTCATTCATTCACCAAATATTTATTGAGCCCCTACTCTATGGTAGGCAGAGGTCTATTAGCTGAGGTTAGAGCCAAGAGCAAGACAGAAAGCATCACTGCTCCCTTGAAGGTTACTTTCCATTGAGAGCTACCATTATCATCTCCATTTTCCAGGAAACTGAGGTCCAAGGGAGTTAAATATCCTGCCCAAGGTCACATGCATTTTTAGTATCCAAGTCAGGATTTGATTGCAGTCTGTAAAGCACAGAACATGCTTAACCACTATGCTCTTCCAACATGAGTGACAGGGTGATAATAATTAAAAGAGCAATAATGTCAATGGACATTTAGCATTTCACATTTATTTGGGCATTTAGCATATGACAAGTGCTATGCAACTTTATATGGGTTATTTCATTTATTCCTCAAAACAATCGTATGAGTGCAATAACTGGAATAAGACTATGACTTGGTAAGATCCTGTGCTCTATCTTCAGACCACCATATTTTAAATTCTAGCACTTCCTAGCATTTAACCAGCCGTGTTGCCTCTTCTTCGATTTCTTCATCTGCAATGGGATGACACAACTAGCCAGCACCAAAGAGAACTGAGGGTGTGGCACCAGTGTTTTTATTTGCCTCTGCCTCCTATATTTATAAGTGTCTTGGAGTGAGGGGCGTGTCTCAGTACTCACTGTGTCCCACTGCCTGACACACTGGAACTTCTCAGTAAATATTAATGAATGAGTTAAAGAAGGGTAGAATAACAGACTTGACCTTGTGGAATAATTTTCATGAATCAAAGCATCTGTATGATTTCAAGAACTTCAGCATTCCAGAAACCATTCCAGAAACCACCACATACTGGAAAGATCATCCTTCATCAATACAGGAAACTCACCGTGAGCCAAGGTAAGCACCTGTGGCTGCATGGAAGGCTCTGGATACCCAAAGGAGACAGTTGTGTAGTGCAGGCCAAAGAGAGACAACTTTTTCTCTTTCCCTGTTAACCTTGAGTCTGGGCCCAGTTACAAAGAAATTGGATCAGAAGGTAACTTCAAGCTCTACAAGTTTTCCTAGCACAAGAAAGAGCACCCTACAGCAGAACTCCAACCAAAGGCTGCATTTGTGAGTGACAATACAAGCCATATCCTGGTGTTCTAAACACATTATTAAGTCCTCTGTAATTACAGGAATCCACTGTTAAGAGTTGCAGCGAGGCCATTTTCAAAGTTGGCATGAAACCGAGAAATGAAGAACTCAAGTTCCATCCATTTTCTGTTTCTACTAATGAATACTCCTTTTGTTCCAAAGTCTCCCGAGTGACTCCCTTGACAATACAGGTAATTAATGGACCATTCTTCTTGATTCAGAGACTGTTGAAAATGTACGGGGACTCGATAATTGAATCTGCATCCAAACTTTCCCATTATCTAAGTGACTAATAAAGGTACATTAAATTAAAAACAATTTTTTTCTAGGAACTTCTTCACAGCTAACTGATAATGCTCATTCAACAAAAGAGAAAATGGAGGCAGAGAAGTCTTGCCAAATAAGACGGGAGCAGAAATTTCCCTTGATTCTTTTTAAAATGAGATTTGAAATTGGACTTCATTAAAGTCAGCAAGGCTTAGGTCTGTCATTAGGCTCTCAGAAAGTCAGAATTAAATAATTAAGTAGCACAAGTTGATTCAGAAGATTGCTTTTGAATTTTTTTAATAACTTAAGCATAAGTTTTGTTTTTTAACTTTGAGATAAAGATTTAGGATAGGGTAACTTTCAGAGTCAGTAATAATACTATTTAATGCTTCTGATATTGAATTTAAAAAAGATCTTCAATATCAACCATCTCTAGGACAACTCAACAACAGAGATTAAAATATGTTAGGCTCCGATTTTGTAGATACTATAAATGAGAGTCTAGAAGTCACAAATGTTTGAACCATATAGAAACTTAACCTTTTCTGGAACTAGTCTTATTGAATGTTAGGTAGTTTCCTCTCCCTCTCCCAAAGGAACTTCTACAAGCTCCAAATGCACGTGGCAGAATAATACCTGATTTAGAAGATGCTACAGATGAAAAATTCCTCAAATATAAAGTTCTTGTTCCTGAGAAATCAGTGGCATCTTACTGCATTCAAGTCAATGTGCAATATTCAGAAAGATTACCATAGATTTGGCAATTGTTCACACTAAAATATACCAAATACTGCATTAATTATTTGAGAAGGAGACACAAGACGAACAAGAAATTATTGTTCAGAAACAAAATGGCAGTTGTTATTTCATGTTTTCTCACAGTAGTGCAGACAACATATGGGTCAAACAAAGAAGTAGCTGAGAAAAATCTTTCTGAGAGTGTTTTAGCAAGAATCACAGAAGATGTACCTCAGGTCTGTTTCCCAGGAGAAAGGAAAGAGAATTAAAGAGACTAGAAAAAAAAAGAGAGAGAGAGAGATGGTGTTTTGGGAGAACAGCAAGTTGATTGGTGGTTCAAAATGTCAATATTCAAGGATTCAGAGATTGTGGCAAAATAAGAAAGAAGTGCTCTGAATACCTTGATAAGGAATGAGTACAGCCAACACAGAGTATGACCAACTATGTATTGGCTAATTGAATTTAAATTTAAAAAAAATAAAGGAATGAGTAGAGCAACTTTTCTTAAACACTAGTGGATTGGAGTAGGGTGAGACTAGAGGCAGAGAGACCACAGCATTAAATGTGATTAGAATTGGTAAGACATGAGTTAGATGGCCACCTAGAGTGGTAAAAGGAAAAAACAGTAGTAACTCTGATGATGACTTTATGATAGAAAATAGAAGGAGCCAGTTAAGAGAGAAGATGCATTGTTTAGCTTTGGAAATGTGTGGTTTCTGTGGCACATTTCTGGGGAGATGTCTAGGAAGCAGTTCAGGATGTACAGGAAGGGCTCAGAAGAGCATCTGGGATATGGTGTTAGGAATCATCAATATTTCATTGATTTGTGAAGCAATGCAAATGTTAAACTTTTAAAGCAACATATTACATTAAAGCTAATTTTTAGTATGGATTCCAATCTACTGCAACCTAAAACTTGCAGTCTATTATTAACTTGTAAAAGAATGAGAATGCTAAGTAGCAAATGAAGACAAGTCAGAAAACTTGGGTTTCAGTTCCCCCTGAGAATCCAAGATTGACAAAGCAGACCGTGGTAGATGACTTAGCTCCCCTGTGGCTGTCTGTCTACAATGGTCCAAGGCAACCAGCTGATCATCGAAAATATTCAGTCTAGCCGGTTGTTGGGCATCATTTAAATAAAAAACAAAAGGGACATGAGTGAATCTCAACTTGTAAAATTTCTAAACCAAATCATTTTTTTATTAGAAATCATTACCTTTGCCCGGTTCCCTCCACCTAAAATTCCCCACAACTTGTCTCCCAGACAAAACTAGACTCTCTTTAAGTTCCAGGGGCACCTGGGTGGCTCAGTTGGTTAAGCATCCGACTCAGTTTCAGCTCAGGTCATGATCTCAGGGTCGTGAGATTGAGCCCTGCCTTGGGCTCTGCACTGGGCGAGGAGCCTGCTTAAGATCCGCTCTCCCTCTCCCTTTCCCTTTGCCCTTCCCCCACTCTCTCTCTCTAAAAAATAAATAAATAATCTTTAATTCCAGATAAAGGTCCATGCCCTCCATAAAGCTTTTCCAGCTGTCTTCACCAGCACTCAAGTTAAAATAAACCACTCTTTTCCAGAGCTGTAATGCTTCAAAACTATCTCTGCTAGGGAATGTAATACACCACACTATTACTATGGGCTCATGTCTTCTCCAATTACATTGTGTCCCCCTCGAAGGTAAATCTTATTTATTTCTAATTCCCCCACTTGATCTTTTTTCCTTGGTAACTCGTAAACTGCCATTCAATTTCTGTTGAATGCATAACAATTATCTTGTGAACAAACAGGTAAATAAATGTATTATGAACTGTTTGAAGGCAAGAATGAAAGAACAATGCATGCATGAATGAATAAATAAATGAAGACCTACACTGGCCATCTATATGAGGACACTTAAGTTGGTTCACCTGGTTTGTTGAAATTTGCTCTTTGGGAACACTGAGCAGTCAGGATTCTGAAGTATTTTACATGGGATTTTAGGCAAGTAGGAACAGCCGGGGCTCACATTTGGGGCAGGGAAGCTCCACCTATTTCACTGGATCCACATCGAGACAGCCATCGAATTTCTGGTTAGAAAATTGATGGGCAAGTCATCTTACACAAGTTTTAGATGAAGAAATGGGGAAAAATTGTTTACATGGTAATAATTTTTGTTCAGAACATCACATTGAAAGTAGAAAGGCCAAAACCAGGGGAAAATGTCAGACACTGGCAAAAAATATTATGAAGGCTGATTATGTAAACCTTGTCTTGTTTGAAGCGTAAAGACTGTAATCCACATATCAAGTTCAAATTTCCTGTTTAAATATTGTTAGTTTGAATGTTAATCTGAGCTCCATGTTTGATTGCAGGGATCAGGGCTGCAAATATTGATTACCATGAAATGAAAGCAGAAATTCATTTCTGAAAAGGAAGCTGAGGAGTGCATTTATATGAACCCAAGTAATAAATAATACCTTGGGATTCTGACTCATTCCCAAACCAGAGTGTAATTATTTCCTCTTTCACTGAGCTTCCTCAGCCTCCTTTCAGTGGACTGAATGCACATCCCATATCTGGGCACATTTACAAAAGCTAAAACAAACAATCCAAGTAGCCAAACGCCATGGCAACAGAACCAAACTTAACACCACTAACTCACAACAATCCATCTCCATAGATTTCAGAGCCACTATCAGATCCCCGGCGTTGTCCCCCCATCGCAAAGCCCCACTCTCTCAATAAACTACAGGGAGTCACCGCATCATGCCATGACTCCTAATAATTGCCAAACCCAAGCTGTGATGGACAACAAGGGGAAAAGCTCACAGCAGAGAATCCCCAGCTGAGCAAAACCTGCCTCCCTGGACACAGTTTGCTTTTGAGAACAATCAGAAAGATCAGGTTTTAGTTGGGAAACACAATCTTGCAGAAAGTTAGTAAGCTAAACACTTCATGGTGTGACAGATGCCAGGAGATGCCATGGTGTGAGAGTTGCTGACCCTAAAATTATTCTTCCTTCAACAAACCTCCAGGCATTGAGTACATGGATTCACTATGTATTTCTACATGATCTGGTGGTGTCATTTATATTTTTACATAGACTTTTCCATATGTGATTGATGCACCAAACTTGAGAGGAGGGGGAGAATGGAGGCAGAAATCTTGATGTGGGTCAATAGACAAATAATTTCATGTGAACACAAAACAGAATCCAGGTCAGATGTATAGTGAAACTTGCCCTGAAGCAGTCAAGTGCCTTAAATTCTCCTCTGCTTTGTCTGTATACAAAGAGCCCGAATATTTCATAGACACAACAGAAGGGAGCAAATGAGCTTAACATTATCCACTTCAATCAGTTCCAAACACCAGTAAGTAGATGGGTAAAGGCTATGACAAAGTTCTCACCACACCAAGGAAAAGAAATAGACAATAAAGAGGATAGAGTGAGGTTTTCAGAAACTAAATGACTCATCTTAATTCTGAAATTATGCCCTCTCTATTTTACTAGTGTTAAAATATCCTCTCCTTTATAGCATGATGGTAGGGGCAAAAATATTACAGTTTTGTTTGGTTTTCTTTTTGTTTTTGTTTTTTTTTTTACCTGGCAAAATTAAAAAGAAAATAGCAACTTTCTAACAAATATAATTAAAAACATATATCATTTTATGAAATAACAATGGAGAATAAGGTAATAAATGCTTGTTTCCTCAAACCTTTAATTAATGATCAACAAGGTATCATTTGGTAGAGTTCTGTGTTTTTACATAATTAAGCAGCTCAGATAAAGCCAGAGTCCCCCTGACCTCCCATCTCAGTGGCCTACAATTCTAGGTAGTAGGAGCAGGACTAGATGTCTGTGTCCCGGTTCCCTTCCACTATTTGTAATCAGAGAAGCCCTTGGACAAGGGGTAAATAATGCTCCAGAGAAATATCTCATGTGTGGATGTTTGGAGGGAATGCGAAGGGCCTGAACAAGAAGTGAGAATAAGATACAAAATTGATCATTTACATCATAAATTGTAGTCTCTATTCCACTAGGGTCTTACAGTTCCCAAATCTTTGACAGAGCAGCTAAAGCTCCAAATTTTCACATTCCTTTGACACTGTAAATGTCATACATAAATCCCATTGTTATTGGAACAAAGTACAACACAGTTAAAACAATTTTGGAATCTGGTCACTTCTACTCAATAGCATACATGACGTTGGGTAAATTCATCGCCATTTTTAAGCCTCCATTTCCTCTTTAAAATGAGAATTATAATACCTACCAAAAAATTAAATTTATTGTTGAAGGACTAAATGAAATCATGTAAGTAAAGCATTTAGCACTGGGCTAACGATTATTACCAATTATTGCTGTTACTATGGGCTTTTCTTCTACAGAGGCTACACGCTAATCCCAAAGGTTCTGAGTCTACTGCATCCTTCAACTGCTGGGTTCTTCTCCCCAGCCACCATCAAGGCTTCCTAACACACACCAGTTGCCAGGAATCTCTCCTAAACCCTCAACCCAGAGTGTTTATTTTCTTATGTGTAAATCTTATAACCCAAATGGATGTAATCTGCATATATGGTGGATGACTCTCTGGACTGAGATCAATTTGGGAGGTCAAGGCATAAGCAATTTAATGTATCATGCAAGAGATAAATATATGAATATCCAATATGCAAGATGCCATATACAAAAGAAACAGAAAATCTCTGAAAGCATTTCATGATACGGGTCAAATAAATGGTATGAGAAATGTACTTTGGTTTCAACAGATATTAAGAGTCTAGAAGGACTGTGAAAAATTTTGTAGTGAGGAGTCCAATGCTTGGCCATTAGGGATGGGTAGAATTTGGTTTGGCTGAGATGAAGAGGGTTACATGAGTAAAGTCAATGAATAAAGGACTTGGAGTAACCCAGAGAAACTGGAGTAGTACAAAGTGATTACAAACAAATCTAGATTTTATGTAGTTAGATTGAGGCCAGGAAGTGGAAATATCAAAGTTCCCAACCACCCAGTACTTCTGGGAAGGTGCCATTTGGCAAAAATTTCCTCAACTCTGTGAAATATTTCACGCCCACCTCTATTAGTTCCCCTTAGGGCATTTGTAGTATTCTTTTTCAACTTTTTAACTTGAGGATTTATTGGGTTTTCTTTTCTTCCCCCTCAAACTTGGCTTCTCATGATTTTTTGCTTTTCTCTTTCCTGCTAGTCTCTGACCTGCCTTACCACCCTCTCCTAATGTAACACTTCCTTGGAACATTTGAACTATGCCTAGTATGAGACCTCTTCCTCTTTCTCTAGATGCGGACAAGACAAAAACTCTGTCTCTGACACTATCAAACCTGTTCCCAGGCCTGTGTGAGAATCTGTGCCTGCCCAGCCACAAAATGGAGGTGTTAACCTCCAAGTAGAAGGGAGCCATTGAAGGTTGTGGAGGGGGAGGGGGAAATTATGTCAGAAAACAGTTGTTGATCTTTTTGTGTCAGTGGGATTTCAGACACCAGAATCTGGTGTCCATCCTAGAAAAGTTAAGGGATTGCAAACATCACGAACCAGGTCAATAAAAATTTAGCTCAGTCACTGTGATGCTTAAACAATCATTATGTATCTTTCTCTGTGTGTACCATTCACTCAGTCACCAGCCAGCTCTCTGCCTTTAAAAAAAAAAAAAAAAATGTTTTCTGCATTCATCAGTGTTTCATATTCTTGTAAGGTGAGGGTCTCACACAAATGTTAACTTGGAGCCAATTTAATGTTATGCCTCCCACCTGTAGCAGCTGCCTACTGTGCAGCCCACTCAGCTACATTCCCTACTTGACACAGAGAGAGAGCCCTATAATAAACTGAGAAATAAACAAGCACTGTGAAAACCTGTGTGAAGTACCGTTCAAAGTTGGCAGCTCACCTGTGAAGGTTTGAGGCCCATTTGCATAGCATGACATTCCAGTGGTAAGGCACCGGTATGGAATCTAAAAAGTAACCTCATACTTGGGACGTGAATGCCTCAAAAGCACAGTACCAATCATTACTCATCCAGCCTCAGGTTAAACATTTCTGGGTAGTTTCTCAGAAATCACATCTGAGATACTCAATTTGTAAAAAGTTGGTTTTTTTTTTTTCTTGTGTTGATTCAAAGTCTGCTGTTATCCACTGGTCCTAATCTTATTTTTCAGAATTAACAGAATAAATCATACTCAGATGCAGACATTGAGTAAGGACTTTTGTGCCAGCGATTTATTATGGAGGTGCTCCCCAGAGAACTTGTCAGGGAGTGGGGGACAGAGGACAGAAAAAGGGAAGATACCAGTAAAGTTGCAATGACAAAGTCCCTTGGAGGGTAGCTTCAGCCTCACTCTGCAAGAGAGATCTCTAGAGTATAAATTACACCTCCCAACTCTGTCCCTACTTGGGAAAAGGAAGCTGTGCTTTCTTGAACCAACATGAATTAGTCACTGACGAATGACATTGACTCTGAGGACCTAAACGTTCTTCACTTCTGTCCTTCTGTGTCTGTGAGCAAAGCAGCTCAGCAGCCTGAGAACGGTCCTCGGAAAGATTTCAGGTGCGAGCCTTTGAAAAACAAAGAACATGGAAGCCAGGAGCAGAGATCACAAAAATGGTAAAGGGATCACAATGGAGACCAAGAGTCCACGACACCCTTCTTCCTTCATGCCGCTGTAGGCAGCCCTCCAAGCCTCCTTGTCTTTCCACTAAACCTCCCTAGTTCTTTTAACCCCAAGTTACCCAAACCTTGTGAGAATTGAGTAATCCTGAGTTGTTACTGGTCTATCATCTCTCGAGGAAAGTGGAGCTTTAGGAAGGTTTACCTGGCTGGGGAAAGACACTGCGGTGAGCCTCTCCGACAGCAACTGTTAACTAATGATGTAATGTATGGTGATTAACATAACATAATTAAAAAAAAAAAGAAATTCACTAAAAAAAAGGGGGTTGGATATTAATTTCTGTAATTCTCCCTATGTCAACTGCCAACAGAAACGATGGTGGCAAAGGATTTTCTGAGAGGCCCACCAGCCAGTCCATGTCCCCTCCAGGGAAGCAACTAAACCCCACACTGGTTTCATTTGAAAACCCGAAGTTTCAGCTACAACGGTTTCTGACTTAGCCATGTTTATAAAAACAGCAACTTGGAGCTTGAGGAGATTTTGACACCAAAAATTGTTTGAATTTTAGAGGCTGAAAAGTGCATTTCTAGCCTTTGGAAAGGTCACCCTTCCTGTTTTCAGGTTTATGAGCCGCAGTGTTTATGGTGGCTCAGCTTCAACTCTGTTTCTTTCGCCTGCAGGGCATTTCTGTGTAAATGTCACTTTCTCCAGCCAGCACCCTGCAAGGTTGGCTTAAGGAGGGTTTATATGTAGCTATCAGAGGCTCTGTTCCCAAGGGCAAGGGTTGGTTTGGCTTTTTTTTTTCCCCTGTATTTTAATTGATCTTCTTGTTCATTTAGCACTGTTTGCAGAAGGATCTATAGTCATAAAAAAAGAGGATCTCTAAAACACCAACAAAACCAGAACAAACAAGCCAACAAATATAAAATAGTATCACAACACTATGCCTACACTAGGTTTGAAGGTTGATAATTGATCATATTCCCCAAACTGGAGTTTGAAGTTTGGTAATTAATCATGTTCTTCCCTCCTCATGTTTAGAAACAATTAGAAATAGAACTAGGAGTCACAGGCAGAGAACAAAGTATTTGCTTTTGCAGAAGAGGATGAGATTAGCATGGCTTGAACCCATAGACAGTGGGTTGCCTGATTCCTCTTCCCCTGTTGTACTCAACAGAGCAACAGGGCTGTGTCTGGTCTCTTCTGCAGGGATAGCCCAGTCACCAAAGCAGAACAGTTTGGGGGGGTGGGGTGGGCAGGGGAAGAGAAAGAAACAAAAACAGGAGCCAGGACACTCTGGTTTGGGCGCTAGAGGTCTGTTACCTTAAATAAGCTGGTTATTCTCAGCCTTGGGCTTCTCACTCATAAAGCGAGTGCTGAGAATTAAATGAGATTATGTGTATAAGGTATTTTGCACAGTTCCTGGCACATAATGAGTATTCCATAATGAGTATCTCCTGTTACTAAGAATATTATTTTATTCCTACCTTCAACCCAAAGATTCTTAGGATTTAGGAGCTTCTTCCTGCCTATTCTTCTCCTGCTGTAAATGCTGACACAGCCACAAATTTTCCTTGGCATACGAGGCCCCACAGAGAGGATCAGATACAATTCTAGGGCTGCTCCAGAGAAATCTTTTTGACATCACCTGGTCCATGCAACATTTAATGAATACCTGTGTCCTACTAAGTACAGAATTGGGCACAGAGAAGAGCTGGAATTTGGAAGGAGACTTTCCACAGAAACAGGACTGGGGAGGGAAGCAGGGAGGTCGTGGTTTCTCAATCTCGTTTGCTAACATTATTTATGTGGCAAAGTATCAAGTTCCCAACAGCCAATAAGCAAATAAAACTTTAAGACCTGAGAGCATCCTATGTTCACAGAATATGCCAACACAAACCAGATTATACATTTCAACATGCTATTCAATATAATACAGTGGTTCACTTCTTTGTATCCATATTATAATAGAAGTTTCAAAATCTCTAGGTCATGAAAGTAGTTCCCAAGCCTTACCAAGCCCTCAGGAAGGAAATAAACACTTCTTTAATCTTTCCTAAAGTTAGTAAAGCAGACAGAGGGGCACCACACAAAATGACCCCCATACACTACTCCTTAACAAGTTACTTGTGAATGATTAATGGTTGGTCAGCAACAAAATCTTCAAGACAAAGACAGAACATGAAATACGAAGGCTCTCTACTCAGAAAAGTCATTACACTTTGCAAAGATCATATTTAAATACATTTTTTTAACAGTTAGCTCCTACTTAACAGTCATGGATACCCTTTCCATCATGGCAAATGTAAATGCATTAAATTATAGCCTCTTCTTTTCTATTATGGTTTATGTAATTAACCAGAGCAGAGGTAATGTGGAAATATTGGGACTGCAGTAATTGAGACACTAACAATTAGCACTGATAAAATTTATAGTGCATCATATCTTTATAAACTCCAAAAGAACTGTATTTCATGAGAGTACATCTACATACCAAGTTTATACCTTTAGTAGTAAAATCAATATGGTCACTCTCTACAGATGTTTACTTTAACACACTGGGCCTATGGCGTAACTTAATCACAAGTCAGACTTGTGGAAATGCTAGTAATTATTTATTTATTTACTCATTAATTACAGAAGAATTTATTGAGCACCTACAATGTGCCAGTTGTGTGAGAAACAGATGTGATTAACCCAGAGAGGATCTCCTCCTTCTTATAGTTTACAATCTAGCCATAAGCATAGCTTTGACTCCAATTGTGAATCTCACAATTCTTATAAACAGAAGACCTGCCACTTTATTGCGTGTGATAGCAATTCAATCCGCATACAGATACGATTGATTTGTATTTTACTAACATCCATAATAAAAGCAATTATCTTGCTTCCTAACTCTCAGTACATTTTAGGCAGACAATGAGAAATTCCCACCATTGTTCAAAAATATAAAACCAATAACACTACTTGCTATCATCCATTAAACACTTCCTTCCTGCCAAGCAATGCTTGACTTATTTTAATACATTTAACCTTCACAATCATAGGAGGTAGTTGCCATTTTTATCCCCATTTTTAGATGAGAAAACTATGACCCAGAGAGGATTCAGTAACTTGCTAGGATCACTCTCCTGGTAAGAAGCAGAGAAGAGACTGGAAAACACAGTCTCTCGAGTCAGAAGTCATGGTTTTGAACACAGCAAGGCACCAACTCTCCAGCAGAGGATGCTCTCTTGGCATACTACTGTCTTCCTATTTTAGCAATCCTTGAAAGATGCATTGGGGGGGGCTGTATGAAAGTATAATTTGGTAATAATTATTGTGTCCAGTTTTCCATGAAATGGGAAATGTTTTGAGGCCCATATACAAAGGCCAAGTGGAGTAAAGATATTGCTTAATGTTATGTGGTAACCTTTCTTTGTCCTGATAGCAAACTCAGTTTTTAATAAAAATAACTGATGTAGAAGAACCAGGGATAAATTTTAGGCCAGACTTTCCTCAAAACTATCATTTGGTGAGAAAAACAGCCATTTCCATCATACTCATCAATAGCAATTACTCTACATTAAGACAGAACTAAGAGAAATAAAATGGTTTGGAATGTCTCTATTCCAAGAAAACTTTATTTAGAGAAAAAGAGCGTGGCTATTCAAGCTTCTGTCTGCAGACCTGGGTCATGTGAATCATTGATGTTTGTGTGAGGCCACATGGAAACATTCTGAACTCAGCTGGAAAAACTAGGTAACAGATTTGGCACCACAACTTAACTTTCTGACCTTGAGAAAACCAGTCACTTAATTGTCATGAGCCTCAGTTTATCTGTAAATTGGGATACTCTCTATACAAACAACCACACAGAAGGATTTTTGAAAAAGTAAAAAGACAATGGATGTGAAAATGCCTTATGCACTCTATATAGACTTAGTTTAATTCAATGCACAAACATTTGTTGAGTACTTTCTATGGGACAGGGATTGTGGTGAGCCCTGAGGTTACAGGATCAATGGGATCTACTCCAAAACTTTAAAGTTATCATTATCATTATCATTATCACTAGCATATTAGTTTTAAGTCATGCTTATGGCACAAAAGAGTTGCATTTTGTGTGTAATATATACAATTTATAGTACATTTGGACCCCTTGTTTCATAAATATTTACTGTTAGTGTATGTTCCTTTTTTAGGACATAAGGCATAATTTTACACTTTTAAATTATTGTTGTGGCTTTGTGTTTTTATGACATACTAACCACCATTTCTGTGATTTATTTGTTGACAAATCCTTGGTTGAAAATATAAGTGTCAATTATAATATTGTTTCCATAAGAAGCACATTCCACTTCATAACATGTGTTTTAGGAATACATTATACCCTAACTTGGAGGCTATATTTTAAGTTCATTTTTCAAATCAACACAGTAAGAGCCTAAAACAATGGATATTTTCTCAAATAAACCAAAGTATGATATCTAAAGCAAATACAGAAAAGCACTAAATATTCTTCTTAATTCTACAGGTCTTGGCTCTGAGGTTTATTTATGATGATCAAATATGCATTTTCCCCTTTTCTCCAAGTGAGAAATTCTCCATTAGTTATTCACTTATTTACCATTCATTTAATAAGCTTTTATTGCATAGTCACTGTGCTATGAGGATAAGAACAATGAAAAAAATACCAAAGGAATGAATGATATGGCCCTCACCCTTGAAGATCTCCCAGACATAAGGTCAGGATGCAGTAGCAAGGATAACACATCTGAAAAACAGAAAAAGCCTCCTCTCTGGCAGAGACACCATATCAGCCCTGGAATGCCAACCCCCAGACAACACATTTAAGTAGAAAAATAAAAATCCTAATTGGCTTGAGTCACTTTCTGGAAAGTTCCTGTTATTCATAGCTGGATGTAATTCCCAACACATAAAGATCTCTGACTCATGTGGAGACCAAAAAAGGGAGGTTTTTTCCCCCCCATCTGGGCAGAAGCAGAGGTAGAAAGGGGCTCAGGTGAACGGATGATAACAAGCTGGGGAACACCACACAGAGCACTGGAGACTTTGCAGAGAAATGTCTAAGAAGGCTTAAGATCTGCCTAAAAGCACATATGGAGAAAAACATCTCAGGCAGAAGTAATGGCAGAAGCAAAGGCGTGGAAGTTAGGAGAGAACAAGGCATACTCAGGAGCAGCAAGTGTCTCTGGTGTGACTGGGATGTAGGGAGTTAGGGAAGTACCTGGAGTACAGAAGACACAGCAGATTTATGAATCGCCGGAAATGCCATGCCAAGGCCTTGGGACTCCACCCATCAGGCACGGACAGACCTCAAGTGGTTTGATGCAGTTCGCTAAACCACAATATGTCCCTCTGATTGGCACGGACGGCCTCATTTGGATGTTTCTCCAGGATTAGAGAGAACCAAACACTGTGGAAAAGGGAAAGCTTGGGACTGTGGCTACTGGAAAAGCTTATTAGGGAATGGCACAGGTCCCACCACACAAACTAACCACAGAGCGGCACCTGCCATTAGCCAGCCTTTCCAGAGGCTGTCCATGATGCTGCACTTCAATGTCTCTAGGTAAGCAATTCGTTCCTTTTCCGAATGTGGTATCAGTCAAATGCACATGGTCATTCCCTAGGGGGCAATTTATGCACACAAGTCTGCTCTGCTGGGAGGCCAGCATTATTGTCTATGGGAAATGGAGTCCTTGAATTTTTGTTATTTTATGTTGCTTTCCCTGTGTTGACTTTTGTTTTGGGATTTCGGTCAATCTCCTTCAAATAAAATGAAATTTAGCAAACATTTCTTGAGCACCTACTGTATGCCAAGCACTATGCTAGAAACAAAGAATTTCAACTTTATGGTGATGAAAGTGGACATAATGTTTAGCTTAGTACAGTATAGTTGGGGATGAGGCACGGTAAATACGGTTGCCAAATTTAACAAACCAAAGCTCAGGATGCCCAGCGAACTTTTAATTTCAGATAAACCATGTACTGTTTTTATTATAAGTATTTTATATAAGTTTTATTGTAAGTATTATAAGTTTTTATTGTAAGTCCCAAAGGGATGTTGTAATAGTAACTTTTATTATTGAGTGCTTATTCAGTGAGATTACCCAGGTACAACTAAACTGATTGCTCACACCCTGCACCCACTTTGATTTGGGGGGGGTGCTCATACTACAATTGTTAAACATTTTGAGTATCATTCACTGTTTACCCTTTGCATACATCGTCTAATTCACCACAGGGACACCCTCAAAGGAAAACAGCTGTACTTAGCATTATACCTTTTAATAATGTAAAAAAAGCTGATGATACCCCAATTACAAACTGAACTGGCCCTTCCCATGCTTTGCTATTTGGTTTTAGGTGTGTTTAGATGAAACCCAGTGAATCCTCTGGACAAGGCCTGCGGCCAGGCAGAGAACTAGAACTACTATGAGTTATAAGGGATGTGGCAAATGTGGATGAAACGAGGTCACATCAGGCTAGGAAGATAAATGGGTTGCAGACCAGATGGGCAACAGCGGGGCACAGTCCAGACAAGTAGTCAATGAGCAGAAAGACAGGCATGCAAGAGAAGGAGGGAGGGCAAAGCCAGGCAGGGAAGCCAGGCAGGGGCTGCTCGGGGTCCAAAGTGAAGAGCTGGGACTGTCAGCTGATGGAGGCCCAGGTCCAAGACTGAGTGTGAGGAGTACACTCCAGTTCCTGGAAAGGATCAAACAGGCAAAGGGGAGGTTTCAGGTTTGGAGGGTCCTGGCTTCCTATGCACATGGAAGAAGTTTTAGTCAGAAACCAAAGTGTTTTTGCTTGTTATATTCATAGGTATGATATAAAATGGGAATTTATATGGAATTGAAGATTTTTTTAATTGGAATTCATCTATTAATTACCAAATAGTGGTTGAGTGTATCTATGTGTCAGGCCATGTCCAGCGACAGACAACAGGGATATAATCATCATTATTATCATCATCTACAAATAACAGCCAATATTTTTGAATGCTTACAATATGCCTAGTTATCTTCCATGTTCTTTGCATATATGAATTTATTTTATTCTCACAGCAATCCTATGAGGCAATTTCTATCATTACCCCCAATTTACCTATGAAGAAACTGAGACCAGGAGAGGCACACTGTGACTTGCTTGTGGTTACACATGGTTTGCAATTAGCAAATTAGAATTTAAATCCAGAAAATCAGGCTGCAGAACTCATGTTCCAATCCACTGTACTGTGTACCTCTTAAATGATCACTAGTCTCCACCTCTGCCCTCACGGAGCTCCCAGAACAGAGATGACATACTTGTAAACAGCTAAGCACAGCACACTAACATCACACAGCCTATCAGACAGCAAACATAAAAAGTTTTCGCAATCCAGAGAGGAAGGTCAATTGAGGTCTATGGATGTTTCTCAAAAGAGACAACATTTTTAGCTGTATCTGAAATGATGTGTGGAATTTTGCCCTTCGGATAGGAGCTTTCTGGACAGAAGGAATGAAATGATAAAGACTCCTGGAAGGGGTGTTTGGGAAGGTTAAGCTATTCCAAGGGGCTGGAACACTGGGCACACTGAGGAATGTGGCAGGTGGCAGGAACGTGGCAGGTGTCACTGAGGAATGGGCAGGTAGAGTTAGGTTCACTTCTGCGTGCCCCTATAAAGTGTGGACCCCGTAAGAGAAACTCTAGGGAACCATCCTGGGTTGTAACAGGGAGAAGTGACACCATAAAATCCAGGAACAGTGTGGAAATGGATCTAGTGATGGAAAAGAGAGACAGGTTCTGGGTGAAACCAGAATGAGCCCCAACATGTAAATGAAGTACCCAAACACATCCAGTCTCAGGACAGGCAGCCCAAGGCAGCCCTAGCTCTCCGAGAAGCAGAAATACAGAGAGAGGCTGGAAATCAGGCTGGGCTGATACGTAATATTGATACTAATAAAAAACCCATTCTTTTTTGGCTTTTACCAAGTGTCAGGTAGTACTCTAAGCGTTTCACACCTATGAATTCTTTAAATCTGCACACTATCCCCATTTTGGAAATGAGGAAACAGAGAAGTTAAGTAATTTGCCCAGCGTCATACAGGTAATTGGTTGGGGAACTTAGCTTCAAACCCAAGCAGTATGATACCACAGTCCATGTTTTTAGTATACTCCACTGCCTACAGTTGCCTCTAATATATACAATGGAAAATAGCTAATTATAACTGTAAAACTTTCAGGACCCAGAAAAGTTATTATACTTCCAGTATGGTATAATAAAGGAACTGGGTTAAATCAGCAGCTGGAGTGTTGAGATATGAAGGAAGAAATAAAACTTCTTCCTCTGATCCCCTTGGTGGAAATGAGGTAACCTTCTAACTGTGGCTTCTCAATTAGGATGCAGACGCTGACCATAGAGTCTTATCTCAGCACCAATAAAGGATTGGGTTCAATTTTACCTCCACTATTGTAAAACTGTGGGCTAATATTTTTTTCTGGTTTTTAATTTGGGCCTTTGTTTTCTCTTCTGTAAAATGTGAGCGGTAATAACTACCTTGTAAAGTTGTTGAAAGGATTAAAGAGGTCATATGTGGAGAGCACTCAGCCTACGGTGAGTTCTCAATAAACATTATGGGTGATCATAATGATGGTGAAGATGTGATGAGTTCCCTGTCTCAGGAAACAAATGGGCCATTTCAAGAGACATGGAGTTGTCCTTTCCAACTCTTGGATTTGAGATTCATTCCAAGATAAGGCCAAAGCCATGCACGGGAATTTTTGTGATACCATCCCACGCACCTGATGTGTGATGATCTTTACTCAGGTTCAGTGCAACAACAGTTGAAAGAGCAGCCAGAAAAAAAAATTGCTGGAGCTCCATACGACAATGTGGAAACTTCAGGGAACAAAGAGAAATTATTGTGAAGACTTCCAACAATGAACTGCTAATGAATAACATCCCTAGAATCTAAGTTCCCAATGCCTCCACTTATTCCTTATCAAATATTAGCAGATAGTCTCCTGGGGAAGGTTTCCTCCATAGGAACAGATCTCTGATACTATCCCATTGGACAGTTAGAAAACCAGGACCAGTGTTATAGGTGTTGCTTTATCCACATTAGGAATGAATCCGTTTTGGCATCCTAAAACATGGTGCTGTTTGTATTTATTGGAGCTAAGCTAGAAATCCAAGCTGGATCAGGTGAATTAAGCCTTAAGTAAACTTACAAAACTTGTATGTATAGATATTTTCTTTTAATTTTTTGTTCAAGTTTTGCTTTTTGCTTGTTGTCCCCTGCATTTAAAAATATAATAAATATATTCACTTGTAGTGACATCCTGAAGATCCACAAAGACTTATAATTAAAGCCCTTGAAATAATTATCACTGACCTAAAGGAAAAGTTTTAAAAAATTGGTTGAAAGCAATCATGCAATGCAGATAAATGCCTCTTGCCACATTATAACACTTGAAGTCCATCCCAGAGCCTGAGGGCAAGCCTGAAATGTTCCAAAGTAGAGATACTGGAAGTCCCTTCTACTTGCAAAAGATGCAAAATGGAATGAGGAGGCCAGGATTTGAGTCCTAGTTTTGGTATTCATTTTTTTTAGGACCTGGGTAAGTCACTTACTGCCCTGGGCTTCACTTTCGTCAGTTATAAGATGGAGTAGTAGTATTGTATGGTTTCTCAGGGCTTGCAGGCTTACTGAATACAGAAAGAGACATACACTCGACCTACATCAAGAGGTCATGTCTTGAGTAGCGGTCAAGAGCAGGAACTATGGCGCTACACTGCCGAGTTCCCATCCTGGTGTTGCAGTGGGACCTCAGGCTAATCAGTCAGACTTTTGGTGTCTCATTCCCCTCCCCCTTTGTAAAACTGGGACAATGATGATAATGCCCTCCTCATAGGGTTGTTGGAAAAACTGAATGAATTAACACTTTAGCACAGTTTTTAACACCGTGGCTATGCTCATCTTAAAAGCTCTATATAAGAATTCCCTGATGCCAGCCACTGGGTTCAATCCTTTATTTAAATTTTATCATCCAAACCACACAGCCCTCCTGTAAAACTGATATCCCTTAGGGTTCAGTACCCTGCCAAGAGCTATACAACTGGTAAGGGCCAAGGTGGCATTTGAACCACGCAATGAAGAAACCCCTTCAACACACTCCACTCTCAGAGCTCTGCCTTGTCATCTTGTTCCACCTCATCACCTGCCTCTACCCCTTGCCTGTGATGTTTCAGGCCTCTTCACATTGTTTAAGCTTCTCAAACATGCTCAGGTGGTTTCACCACAGCACCTTTGCATATTCTGTTCTGGTGGCCTTGTCTGTCCTTACTTCTTGCTCTTTGGGTAGCTGGATCCTTCTGATTCTTCAGACCCTGGCTTAAAATATGTTAAAAAGATCTTCCGTGAACACACTATGTTCGTGGCTTCCCTACCAGCCTTCTAAATCCCACATACTCTAATTTTCAGTCACCAAACCCTATTCATTGTTTGCAGTGCATGTATTATCTGAAATTATATATTCACTTGTTTGTTTATATGGTTACTGTCTCTCTCCTTTTGTAAATTATACTTCATTAAGGCAGGGACAATAACTGTTTTCATGCAGTTCCCATAACATTTCTGGGGAAAACTGACCAAGCAATTCTCAGATTTATAGAAAACAATAAACAGATAATAGTGGCAACGATAATTTATTTTATAAGTAAGGTGAAATAAAAAGGAACTAACCAGGCTTGCCACATATTAAGAAATATTACACAGCTACAATCATTAAGGTATTTAAATAGAATAAGCCTGAAACAATTGCTAGTAAAGGTAGTATTAATATATGATAAAACAAGTATCACATTCAACAGATAAATGGATACTCAACAAATACTATTAAAGAATTTTTCATCATAAGAAAAAAAAATTTTGGTGTTTTACTACATACCATAAAATAGAACAAAGTCCAGATTAATTTATCTGCCAAATGCTAAATAAAGAAATAAATCTAGTGGGTAATATTTCAAAGATCTTAAAGATCTTATGATAAAGAAAAACTTTCTAAACTTAAATGTAGTGAATGAAAAAGACATCTCTACATAAAACACAATCCTGTAAAACTTTAAATGAAAATTACTTACCAAGAAAACTAATTATAAGAAACATGCTGATAAGACAATATTCTTAATCTATACAGAATGTTTACAAATCAATTTAAGAAAAATCACTCAAATCCCAAAACAAAAGTAGGCAAAGGAAATTAGCAAATAATTCACATAAGCAAAATAACAAATATGGACATATGGAAAAAAATGATAAGCCTCCCTAATAATCAAGCAAGTGTGAATTTAATGGCCAATATTTTTTAAGTATTAAAGTAGCAAAGAGTTTTTTCAAAGATAATCTGAATGTTGGCAAAGATGCATTATAGGCACCCATAATGATAAGGAAGGCTAAATTGGCATACCACATATATTTTGAAATGGAATTCCTAAATTCTCCTAAAAATTGCCCACACCAACATTCTCCTATAATTCAGGCTTCATCTATCAAAACACCATGAGGGCAGACCAATAACAGCAACATCCCTGCACCACATAACATGAAAATTCTAGATCCCCACACCTCATGTTTGCCTTGGTTCCTTAGCACCCACTGTATCCCACTATCTTCACCCACTGGTTTTCTTTTTCCTCCTCAGATACACATTTTTCCTTGAGACATAGCAACAGATTTGGCTTCCTTAACTGTAACCATCAGAACTGTCTTGACATGGCTTTATCCCTGCCTTCTGAAGCCTATCCTTGCTTTTGCCCTCAGTGGCCACTTGAGCTGACTCATCAGCCTGCCATAGATTTATGAGGCAAGTACAACTGCTAGGTGGCCCTACCCCTCTTGTGTTGGTTAATTCTGTCAACTTCACTGGGCTAAGGGATGCCCAGGATAGCTGGTAAAACATCATTTCTGAGTGTGTCTGTGAGGGTGTTTCTACAACAGATTAGAATTTGGTTCAGTAGACCAAGGAAAGAAGATCCATCCTCCCCAAGGTGGGAGGGATCATCCAATCGCTAAAGGCATGAATGGAACAGAAAGCAGAGAAAGGGAGAATCTGCTCTCTGCTTGAGCTGGGACATCCGTCTTCTCCCGCCCCCTAACATCAGCATTCTTTGATGGTTTTGGACTCAGACTGGGACTTATACCATCAGCTACCCTGGTCCACAAGCCTTCCGGTTTGGACGAGAACTGCATCATGGGCTTTCCTGGGCCTCCATCTTGCAGATGGCAGATGGTGGAGCTTCTGAGTTTACATAATCAGGTGAGTCAACTCCCCATAATAAGTCTCTTTCTATATATCCGTATCTACATCTGCATCTATATCTACATGTACATCTATATCCAATTTGTTCTGTTTCTCTGGAAAACCCTGACAAATACACCCCTTATCAGAGGATGGAACATCTATGTATTCAAAGGGCATTTCTTTAAAGCTCTGGAGTTCAGAAGCCTGAGAATTTGGATACTGTAAGTGGCAATACCAACTCAACTATAATGAGAAGCAAATAATCCCATTGTCAGCTAGTATTCTGGTTACACAAAAGCTCATCAGGAAAGTGAAAAGCTCAGATAAGTGCAGAGAAGTGTGAAGGTCGCTGGTACAGAATAAGATCATTGGTTGGAGTCAAACACAACTAAATTTGAATGTTAACTTTGTCCCTTACTCCCTATGTGACATTGAGCAATTTTATATAGCTTCTCTGACCTTCTGGTACCAGTACAGTTCTCAAATGTACTCCAAACATACACCATACAAATATCAAACATATACCATGCCATAAGCCATGAACGGCAGATACCAATGAATCCCAGAACCTCAGAACAATAAGGGGCTTAATCCTGGGTGGTAAAATATATTGAAATTCAGAAATATGATTGTGTGGGGCGCCTGGGTGGCTCAGTCGGTTAAGCAGCTGCCTTCGGCTCAGGTCATGATCCTGGGATCGAGCCCCACATCCGGCTCCCTGCTCAGTGGGGAGCCTGCTTCTCCCTCTCCCTCTGCCTGCCACTCTGCCTACTTGTGCTCTCTATCTCTCTGTAAAATAAATAAATAAAGTATTAAAAAAAAAAAAAGAAATATGATTGTGACTATACATGTATGCACTCCTGTGGTATAAAGGCAGTGATACTATAGACGATAACCCCCAAAACTAAAAAGTCATATACTAAAATTTGATAAACTAGAAAAACTCTTAAACTAAAATTATAGTGATCTGGGTTATTTCTTTCCAGACGTTATTGCTAACTAGACTTGTGTGTTTTCACTAAGTCATTTCTAGACATGAGTTTTCTCTTCTGTAGAGTGACATATGAATTAGTCTATACACTTTTCAATTTTTAAGTAACAAAAACACAACTTGAACTAATTTAAGCATTAAAGAGAATGAATTGAACAGAAAAGACCAGGTTTAGTGTTAGTTTAGGTGTGACAAGGATAAAGGACTCAAATGACGTTAACTGGGGCTCCATTTTTTTCAGGTACACTCTCTCCCTGTATGAGTAAGATGGAAGCTCACAGTCCAGCACTCACTGAAAAAGTCCATTTCCCCATAGCGCTGGAGAAAAGAGAAAGATCTCAGAGAAAATTCTGATTGACTGTTCTTAAATCATGTGCCTATTGCTGAACCAATAACCCTGATGAGGGCATCGGGTGGTTGTCTGGACCTGAGTCATGTGCTCAACACTACGGGTGGTAAAGAGGATGAAAGGGCCCACCACCAACAGAGCCACATGGAATTGGGTCCCTGGCAAAATTGGCAGGTTCTTTATCTGAAGGAAGAATCCATCTGAAGCTGGCAAAGATGGGCGGTAGTTTATATGATCTCAAGGTTTTTCACAGCTTGTTTTTTTCTATTTTCTATTATTCTAGACCTCATTACAAATCAGTACCTGAGAAGCTAGGTAAATCTGAAGCAAGGATCATTTAACATGACAAAAGAGCAGAAATATGGTGTTTTAGGATAAATGTAAATTTTGTACCAACAGATGCTTTGACAAATCACTAAGCATGTTGCTCTGTGCCTAGCATTCCACTAGGCTCTCACGGGAAGACATACGGTACTATGCTGGAGATGGGTGAAATAAGGCAAGTATGCATAAACCACATGAAACATTCAGTAAGGGCAGCAAACATGTTTGAAGTAAAAAACCTTACCACTTAGGTACATAACTTCATATAAATCCTGACACCCTCTGACTTGGACCTGTAAAATGGGTGCATGAACATCAATACCTTCTCCAAAGAATGGCAAAGACCAAATGAGGTAAATGTAAAAGCATTTCAAAAATACAGTGTGGTACAGACATAATTATTTTTATAGAACAGGTTTTAAACAGGTGCTAGACTTTGTGGCACCATTTATAAACGCTACAGAAATTCAGATAAAACAGAGGGCAGTGGGTAATGGTCTGGTGATAAAGGGGGTGGGACTGGCATGGGGACTGAAAGGATGGACGTGGTTTGGACCCAGAGAAGAGAGACAAGTCTGTTGTGACAGATGAAGTCTTGGGATTTCACTGTGAATTGACTTTTAGGAAATTCCAGCTTCCTAGTTTTCTACCTTGTACTAGTTCGCAGGCAGGTTTACAGTTTTCCTTTTACTGTTCACTGTTTCTATTTTGCTTTGAAAGCATGGACAAATTCCACAAATCTCGGTTGATGAAGAAAGCACGGTATTGGAAAATGTATGCCAGAGAGAAAAGCTCTCCAACACTTATAGAAAAGAACGGAGATTTGCCAAATAGTCTGAAAACAATTTGGAGTCTGGTATCAATAAGTCCTGGCAAAAGTCTGCCAAGAACCAAATACTGAACCTCATCCTTGGCATTTCAAGTGATGAGTGTTACATAAAGAAATTGGAACTGCTGGGCAGTGGACCCTACGTTAGCTTCTTTAAGAAATAAAGTATTAAGCAGTTTTTCTTTTCTCTAGGCTCTGATATCATTCCTACTGTTTTACTCTACTGTTCAACGATTATTTATTATGCTCTCCTCTATGCCAGGAATTTGCTAGGTTCAAGGAAGACAAAGATGACAAGTCACTGTGCCTGACTTCAAGGTTCTTGTGTGTAGTGCTTTAGGCTGGAATGACAATTCAAGGAAGGTGACACAAAAGTGAATTTTCAGATAGCCCATGAAGAGGCTCGTATAGAGACTCTGCAAAATTCCAGTGTGAAATAGAGCAGGATTAGACTGGAACGAACCAAGATTAACCTTCAAATCTGAATCAATGAAATTATTTTTAGTGAATGGCGACTCCGATTAAGAGGCACAAAAAAAATTTTTGATATTTATTATTTAAGTTGCACCCATTTTATAGGATCCATTGAGCAACAAGGATCTGTGTAGAGTAACACAATTCAGAGGTGAGTTTTCTGACTTTAAATGTTGTGTCCTTTTCCTATACTTCCCTGCACTGTTCTATGTTGTTTACATATGTTTGCCTTGTCCTCTCTTATCATTTTGAATTTGTGAGGCAACATTGTGAATTAATTGGTCAAGGAGTAATTGAACAGATTTTATTAACAAGGTACTATGCCAGACACTGGAGATACCAAGATGAAAACAACATGGTTCTTGTCATCAATTGTGGATAACAGGTAAACAAGTTCCTATTACATTGTAGTATGGTATCTAAGAGCCTAGACTCTAGAAGGGTAACAGACTAAAGAAATATTCAGGAAGTAAGGATTAATAAAACTTGCTAATTGACTGGAGCTTTAATCAATTTTCTCTATTTTTCTGGTTTTTATTTCGTTTTCCACACTTGTTTTTATTATTTCCCTCCATATACTGATTGACTTTACTTTGCTTTTTTTTACTTAACATCACTGATTATAAACCTTTCTTATTTCTAATCCAAGAATTTAAAAACTCAAAAATGAGCAAAAGACTTGAATAGACATTTCTCCAAAAAAGACATGCAACTGGCCAATATACACACGAAATGATGCTCAACGTCACAACTAATCACAGAAATGCAAATCAAAACCCCAAGGACACCCATTAGGGTGGCTATTATCAAATAGATAAGACCACAAGGATGTTAACAGGGATGTGGAGAAAATGGGACCTTTGTGCATTACTGGTGGGAATGTAAAATGGTGCAGTCACTATGGAAAACAGTATGGTATTTCTTGAAAAATTAAACATTGAATGTATGATCCAAAAATTCCACTTCTGGGTATGTATTGAAATCAGAGACTCAAACATATATTTGTACATAAGTGTCCATTAACAGTATTAGTCACAATAGCCAAAAAGTGGACATAACCCAAATGTCCACCAATAGATCAACAGATAAACAAAATGTGCTATGTACATACAATGGAATGTTATTTAATCTTAAAAAATGGAATTTTGCCATAATATGGATGAACTTTAAAGACATTATGCTGTGAAAAAGCCAAACACAGTAGGACAAATATCACGTAATTCCAACTTATATGAGGTACGAATAAGTTAAATTCTTAGAGACAAAGTAAAACAGTGCTTACCAGGGAGAGATGGAGAGTTGTTATTTAATGAGCACAGAGTTCTAGTATGGGAGAATGAAAAAGTTCTCTCAAGAGTTTTTTGGTTTTTGTTTTTGTATTTGTGGGGTTTTGGGGCTTTGTTTTTTGGGTCTTTTGTGGGGGAAACTGAACAATATTTTGGCTGCATGTTATAGACTGAATGTTTGTGTACCCCCAAATTCATATATTGAAGCCCTAACCCTTAACATGATGATATTTGGAGATAAGACTTTTGGAAGATGATTAGAGTTGGATGAGGTCATGAGGGTAGGCCCTCATGATAGGATCAGTGGCTTTGTAACAAAAGGAAGAGAAGAAGATCTCTTTCTCTTCTTTCATGCAGGTACTACAGAAAGGCCATGTGAGGACACAACCGGAAGTGGCCTTCTAGAAGCCAGGAAGAAAGTTCTCACCAGGAACCAAACCAGCTGGTTGATTCTGATCTTGGACTTCCCAGCTCCCAGAACTGTGAGAAATAAATCTCTGTTGTGTAAGTCACCCAGTCTATGTTATTTTGTTACAGCAGCTGAGCAGACCAAAATACTCCATCCTATAATTTTTATGTTTTTATTTTATTTCAGTTAAATATTTTTAATTTCTCTTCTGATTTCTTCTTTGACCCATGGGTTACTTAGAAGCACTGTGTTTAATTTCCAGATGTGTGGGAATTTTCCAGATACTTTTCTGTTGCTGATTTCCAAGTCAAGTCCACTGTGGGTCAGAGAACTGAGACACTTGTTTTATAACACAAGATATAGTCTATATTGGTAAATAAGAGAATGTGTATTCTTCAGCTGATGGGTGGAGAGTTCTATAAATGTTAATTAGGTCAAGTTGGTTGGTAGTTGCTTCTATATCCCCATTGATTTTTCTGACTACTATTATATCAGTAAGAGAGGAGTGTTTAAGTTTCTAACTACATTTGTGAATGTCTCTATTTCTCCCTTTAGTTCTGCTAATTTTTGCTTCATGTCTTTTGAATAACTGCTATGAGACTTATACCCATTTATATTGGCTATGCCTTTATAATGAATCCATCTTTTTACCATTATAAAATGACACTCTTTATCTCTGGCAATAGTCAGTGCCCAGAAATTTACCTATGATTAATGGTATCACAGAATATCTTATTCTATCCTTTAACTATTTTTTAAATAGACTTTAGTTTTTATAATAGTTTTAGATTTACAGAAAATTTTAGATTCTGGGACTTCAGTCACAGAATATGTGTGTTAGCTTGATTTTATTCACAAATTACTTAAGCTTCGCTTTTGTTTTTATTTTTCCCTCTCTCTGTCCTTCATTCTGGATAGCTTTTGTTGCAATGTTTCAAGTTCACTGATCTTTCCTTCTGAAGGGTCTAACATGTTTTAAGAACATTCAGTGAAAATTTATTTCAGATATCTTATTTTCCAGTCTCGAGTCTCTATTAGTTTTTGACACATTTTTCCAATGTCTTTCCTCTTTAGGTTCATGTTTCTTTAAAAGCTTGAGCATATTTATAAAAGCTCTTTTACAATCTCTGTCTGCTAATTGTTTCATTTCCATTATTTATGGACCTATTTCTCTTGTCTTATTTTTTCTCCTGGGTATGGGTCACAATGTCTTGCTTCTTCACATGTCTCATGCTTTCTGATTGTATGCCAGATATTGTGAATTTTACAAGGCTGAGTGCTAAATTTTGGTATAGTCTGTGAGAGATTTTTAGACTCGTACAGCAAGCAATTGCTTTATTTGCTCAACAGTTTGCTCCTTTTGAGCATTATTTTCAAACTATCTTAGGGGTAATCTATAGCAGACTTACCTGCTGGTAAAATGTAACACCACTACTAAGACTGGACTCTTCTAGGATTTGTAATAATTGTCCCATATATTTAACAAGTTCTCTCCATTCTGGGTGTGAAAGTCAAATGATTTCCAGTCCTGTGGGAGTCTGGAAATTATTCAACTTAGAGCTCTCAGGAAATTTTTCTTCTCCCAGAAGTTGTTTTATGTCCATACTTGTGGAATTTCATCCAGTACATTCACAGACTGGTATTCAATCAAAGACTCAAGAGGACTCCTCTGCAGATGTTTGAAACTCTTTGCTAAGTTTACTTCTCTCAAAAATTCCACCCTGAAAACTATTCACCTAGATCTCCCCAAACTCCAGACATTGTTTTGGGCTCTCCCTGCCTCACTACATATTGAAAATTCCCTCTAGGCAGAAAGTTGGGGCACGGCAAAGTTCATCTTTTATGCGTTTCTTCTCTCTGAGATCCCAGTCCTATGGTGCCTGTTGTCCAATGTCTAAAAACAGTTATGCTATGTGTTTAACCAGTTTTTCTAGTCCAAGTTTGGATCATTACTCTCATGGCCAGAGAGAGAAAGAGAGAGGACAGAATTCCCTCCCCTCTGAAAATGGTTTGTCATTAAAGCCACCAGAAATCATATGACCAGAAGCTAAGCACACTTTGGTCATCTCAGCAAATGCAAGCACGAGGCGCCATGACAGCCAAGAACAAACATGACCATACACCCTAGCAGATGCCAGCTCTGCACTGAAGCCAATACAGATCAGTCTCCTTTTCCTACACTCCTTCAGTGTCATGATTTTACAAAAGGTCCTTCTTACTTGTACCAACAAAGGAAAAGGAGGAAGAGGGAAAAACCTAAAATGACAGAGATAGGTCCCAAGTGACTGAGAAAATGTAGGCTACCTGAAAAATATCTGTTTCTGCCACTGGATGAAAGAAATTAGGTTCATCTGTATAAACAGAAAATTACCTGCCCTCCCCCCAGCAGCTTCGTTAGGATGACAGTGCAGCATGGCTAAGAATTACCCACTCTCCTCTGTTATCCATTGTTCGCTGATTGCCTTAGGTGTGCTCACCTTGCATCCTCAAGTACACTAGAAGTTTCTCAAAGACAGTATTTTTTTATATTCTTTTTAATATCCCACCACACAGACCACAGGGCTGAGACCATAGGAGGAGATGTTTAATAGGTACATGGAAGTTTACCCATAAATCACCTGCCTGCGTCTCTTTGTAATTCTTCCATGAAGTTGTTCCAGGGCTTATGATCATCTCTTTCTTCTCTAGTTACATGAGAACAACTTACTCGTGATATTTTCCTAGACCATACGCATTGCCAACATTTTCTCCCATTGCCACACAGTGTATGAGACAATTTGTCCCAATATTTTGCTCAGAAAAAATATAATCATGTGTTTTAAATCATTATGAGAACAAGAAATTTTCAAGTTGTTAGCCCTCTTTTTCAACTTACAACTTTGAGTGCAATTACTCCAGGAATCTCCCACTAGACAACCATTTTTTTTTATTTGTCAAGTAAAAAGAGAGAAAAGACAGTTTAAAAATATTTTCCCATTTCCTTTTCCCCCCAAAAAAAAAAAAATTGAAAGCAAAAATATGCTCAGTTGTGTTATGCAGCATTGATACTACACAAAATATTCTGACTGTTGGGACAAAGATATGGCAAGCCTTATGGAGAATATGATTTTATTTGAAATACATCACTGTATTTTATTTCTTCAATTGTGTACAAAACCCAGGCCAGGAGGGCGGCTCCAGGAGAAAATCCAGTTTAAAAAAAAAAAAAAAAAAATCTATTGGCAGGGGAGGTAGGTGCTTGAGGGAAGAGTACAGCTCAAAGCTGCTTGATTTAGATTGGCAACAATCAGTAGGGGTTGCATAAATAATTACACTTTAAAAAAAATAGTGGCTGATCATTGGTAAGTGGACTTTGCTTTAAAACACAACTTTAAAAAGCATCTATTCTGCTGGCTTTCCGATGCATGGTCAAAGGAGGAGCTACGCTGTCTTTGGGAGTCCGTGGTTGCCATAGAAACATTTACAAGTTGATCTTTCTATCCTAGAGGTGCTTTGCATACAGGCCATCTAAGGTGAGGCAAATCCCCAAGAGACAGACTCTAGCAATGCCAACTAATTAGAACAGTGTGGAAGAATCATAAGAATAGGAATGGGGGGGGAGGGCAGAAAAATGGCTATTGCATTATGGAAAAGTTAGTGTCAGATATTTACAAAACATGTTGGCTAAAGACTCAGATTCTACTGTTTTCACTGCGTGGAATGATGGTTTGCCAATCTGGGGGTCCTACAGAACATTTTACTGGATGTTTGCCCTGAATAATAGATCTAATCTCTCTGAGCTTTAATTTCCTCGCCCATAAAATGGGGATACTAATGCCAGTTCTGCAGGTTATGAGGAGATTTAAAAGGGGAAATATATGTAAAATGCCTAGCATATTTGCCAGAGTATTGCAGGAGTTCAAAAGATTTTAGTTTCTTTCCATATCTCACTGGAATCCTGTAAGACTTAGCTTACTCCTAGAGGAAAGGATATATGGTCAGTCTCTATACTCCATTCTTGTTTGTAAATCTCCACTAAATACTCATAAAACTATTGAAATCATTTGATTTCTCTGTGGCCTGCTCACCTACTCAGATGATTTAAATCCACATAAAGAGATAATGATAGTTGGGAAACAGGAAGCCCTACTTAATAAAATATCCTGTGTACAGAGGAACAACTTTCCAAATAATTTTATACAACCAACATATCAATCACTAAAATATAGGTTGAGTATAATTGAGTCTGTTTGATGATTCAGAGGTTACTTAGTTTCTTTCAGGGCTGAGGTTCGGGAATATCCATTTCACAGAAGAGTTGAAGTGCCAATTAACTAGATTAGTTTGATGAGGAGGATGGGGGAGGTGACCTTATAAATAGCTTTGGAGAATTTGTGCTCCATAAATGGGTTGCTGTCTCCTCTATCAGGCAATATGCGAAACATGGATTTATGGATTCATGAAAGGAATCCATGAAAGGAATCCAGGAAAACAAATCAAGCTAGTCTGAGTCCAGGATGAGCTCATTAGAGTGGGGATGAGGGAAACACAAAATAGACATTAGCAGAGGAATGTCTTAAGCACAATTGTAGCCAGAAGTACAGAGGGAAATGGAATCACAGAAAAGGGATTATCTTAACCTAGCTAACAGGTGGGATCAGAAAAGCCAGATTAATCTACCTCACGCACAGTTTGATAAACAAGATGACAACTCTGCTCAAAATTTTTCAGTGACTCCCCACAATCTAAGAATGAAGATGATACTCTTTAGCCTGTCATGGGAAGTCTATCCCTTTAATCAAGATATCAGCAACTCTTTTAAGGAATTCTCCATGAAGGCTTGCCAAGCACACCTGATATTCCTCTGAGGAAGCATAGGCTCCCCTACCATCCAGAATTTCTATGATACCAATTCCCACTGTTACCAAAGGCATAAATATGATGGTGCTTAGATGAGCCATAGCTGACCAGTGGGCAAGAACCAGTAGTGGGAACCAGTCAAGACTGTCAAGTGTCTCTGTCACTGGTCCAACCGACATATGGATCCTCAACTTTTAGGTGATGATTACGTTAGGCTGTGTATTTATGGATATGACACTGAGACTCCCCAGCTCATTTTCTTTCTCACAATAACTTGCTCCTCAATCAATCCTTGCTGATAATCAGGATTCCCATACAGATGTCCCTAGATTTTTTTTTTAAGATTTTATTTATTATTTATTTTAGAGAGAGAGAAAGAGCATGAGCCGGGGGGTGGGGGGCAGAGGGAGAGGGAGAGAGAGGATCCCAAGCAGACTCCATGCAGAGCGCAGAGCCTGATGCAGGGCTTGATCCCAGGACCCTGAGATCATGACCTGAGCTGAAACCAAGAGTTGGACGCTTAACCAACTGAGCCACCCAGGTGCCCCAGATGTCCCTAGATATTATTATGGCAGAGATAATGTTATGCATTTAAACACCATTTTCTCTTTCTGATCACAAGGGAAGTCTACATTTTCATCCCGTGGAGTTAGACTGGGGTGATAGGAGTTCTGGCCAGTGGGGTGTGGCAGAGATGACATAAGCAGACCTGGCTATTTACACATCCCCTCATGTCCTCCAATACTCTCTTCACCACACGTGCAACTTTGGAGGCCACGTTCCAGATGGTGTAGCTGCCAGATGGAGGGAGGCTACCTAACTTACGCCAGACTTAGTATGAGTGAAAAACAAACACAGTGAAGCCACCATTATCAGCTAATGTTAAGTACACTGACTAGAACAGCAAGTAAATATATCCCCTAGCCTTTAAATTTTTCTGCTTTGGCTCTCTTCTGCTTACTGATATGCTGAATCTTCCTTTTTCTTAAAGAATTAGCTCAATTTTCACCAATTTACTAAGCCTTCTGGACTTTAGCATTCATTTTCCCATTGCCTTTAGTATATGTGTCATTCGTTTGACATACAGGATTGTTACATCTAAAAAGAAAGTGCAGGGCACCTGGATGGCTCAGTCGGTTAAGTGTCCAACTCTTGATTACGGCTCAGGTCATGACCTCAAGGCCATGAGATCAAGCCCCACATCTGGCTCCAAGTTTAGCGGGGAGTTTGTTTGAGATTCTCTCTCCTTCTGCCCCTTCCACCCCCCCAACCATGCACACACTCTCTCTCTCTCTCAAATAAATAAATAAATCTTTTTAAAAATAAAAATAAGAAAAAGAAAGTAAGACTTCCACCTTTCTGACCCAAATCTCAAGCTTTCAGAGCATGTTCCATGCCCAATCAGCTTCACAGGTGAAGAACACAGGCCTGCCGTTTGCACTCTGCCACATTTAGGACAGAAAAGACTGGTTTAGAAGGCAAGCTACAGGAATTTATCTGGCAACAGATTGGACTAAACAGGACAGGAATCTGATGGAGAGGAATCTGCTGCTCTTGGAGAGACGAAGTGAAAGAGCAGGAAAGAAGGACAGTATGCTTTCTGCAACTCAGTGGGGGAAGCCAAAGGGAAATGTGAGGCTTGGCTCTGGCTTTAGAGTCATATCAACAGCACCCACTAAGGGAGGCAGTCCCAATGAGGGTCAGGCTGTGACTGAAGGAATTAGCTGTTCCACTTCTCTTGGGGGAAAAAAAAAAGTAAAGCAGAAGTGTTCTGTTCAATGCTCCTCTATGAGGAGAGGAAGTAGATGCACCATCCTCTATGGGCCAAGGACCAGATGTATAGATTGGGGAGGAGAGAATCCACCTCCAACACCAAGGAACTGACTCAGATGAGGCCTTCTCACCCCAACTTCCTCACTTTCCAAAATATAATGCTAGTAAGTGTAGACACGGTATGGGCAATAAAAGACAGATGTATCCAAGATGACAAGAAGGCTTCAAGAGCGAGTTCATGGTGGATTTTTTTTTAGACTGACTTTTAGATGTTTCGATCTGCATTGACTCACCAAGGGATGATAAGACAGCTGATATAAGGAAGCAAATAAATGTGAAAGAAAAGCTTTTATTTAGATTCCACTTTAACTTATCTTTTCTCTCTTGGACAAAATAAAAATTAGCATATAAGACCAAACAAGGAATTAAGCTTTTCAAATAGTACACTGAATACAGAAAAAATAAAATTCTTGGAAACACCACCATCCCCCTTGAAAGGTGACATGCCATTTTAGAGTAAGCTTGCTTTGTTTAAGCTAGATTTGCATCTTAGTAGAAGCTTACAAGCATGTAACCTGTGAGGGGATGGTTGCTATGACAACATTAATGAGCCTGTCCTATGACCAGAGATATTGTAAAAAGAGAATATGTTTGTGTTCCCACTTATTATTATATTGGTCTCTGCTTTCTGGACAGGAAGAGCTGAAAACTCATTCTAATAGAGGGAAATATTTATTAATGGTCTCATCATGAGCCATTCAAACTTCGAATAAGTAAGAGGATAATTTTGCAACATTAAAAAAAAAAGTAAATGTCAGCTAAAAACCACTTAGATAAGAAATGTGTTGCGTTTATAATGGGCTACTGCTATGAAACTGGAGGCTCTTTCCTAACAAATAATGTGTTGAATTTATCATCAGTCTAGTTTGGCCTGTATGCTTGTACAATCGTTCTTACTGAAGGATTTCAAAGCCTTTTTCATTTAATAATTAAATCAGTAACCCTTCATGTGCCTCTTTAATTAAACAGTAAGTATTCATCAAGTACTATGTATTTACCAATTATTATATTCCTGTATTATACTGGCTCTTTAAATATAACACAGCTTCTCAGCCTCAAAACAAAATTCAACAGGGATTATCCATATTTAAGTTGAGAAAAATGAGGCTCAGAGAAGTTGGATGGGTGTCTTGGGGCCACACAATCAGTAACTAGTGCTATGAACTGCATCTGGGTACAAAGGCAGTGGTTTCTGTCCTGTTACCCCTTCCCCACCAACACCACTCCCCACCCCCCCCCCCCCCCCCCCCCCCTAATGTGCTGAGTTCTCCAAAGATACATATTGTGAAAAGGGCAAGAGCAAGTCCCTACACTCAAGGAGTTTTTGGTCCAGTCAGATAAGATTTGTAATTTATTTAGGAAAAAAATGTAATTGAATTATGAGTCTTGAGACCAGGATTCATGACCCAGATCTGACACTGGCTGGATATTCGTAGGCAAGACATATATTATTGTTGTGCTTTAGTTTCCAAAAACTACTATCTAATAAAATCTAAGTCACTAGTCAAACTAGAGCTCTCTGGAAATAGACTGGGCTAACACAAAAAGTAGTGAGTGCCCTGTCATAAAAAGAAATTTGACAGCTGAATGACCACATAACAAATAATTCTCTGCTAAAAACTGGATTTAAACAAAGTAGAATGTGGATTTTTGTTTTTATCTTTAAATCAATTATTGAGAAATGTGTGTTAAAATCCCAATTATTACTGGGAACTTCTCTTTTAGTTGTATTAATTTTTGCTTCACATTATTTTAAAGTTATATTATGGATATATATACACAGATTTATGATACAGATATCATACTGTTGGATAGACTCCCTTTTCATTTTGAAATATTCTTTTGTATTTCTACTATTCTAAATATTCTCTAATAGTGCTTCTTACCTATAGTTTATTTTAATATTTTTATATTTAGATCAGCTTTTCCTTGCTGTTCTATTTTAATCATTTTATTTTCAATCTTTCTGTATCTACATAAATAAATATATTTTTTAACCTTTCTTATAATTCCCTTTCTCGCTCTCTCCCCCTCCCCCCTCCCTCTCCCTCTCTTTCTCTCTCAACCCTACCCCCACCCCAGCTCTCTAGCATTGAAACACTGTATTAGAAATAATTCTGCTCTCTTGAGGTTTTAATTTCCCTCACCAAGCAGCTCCTAAGGGGGAGACCAGTTACGTTTTGGGGCCAGGATCACTCATAAGTACCACAATATTGCAGAAAATTTCATTCTGCTTTTACTAGCCTTTGATCTTGCTTCATGGGCCATTCCCCTAGCATCCACATGGTCTCATAACTCAGTACATGTCCCAAGCCCCAGTTCATCACTCCTGCCCCGCATAGCCCTAGAAGCTTCATTAGCTTCTCCTTCCCCCACAGAGGCCCTCCGTCTGGTCAGCCTGCTCCTCCTTACAACCAGAACTGGCAAATGCTCCAAGGGAAAAATGGGTCTTTTCACCTTGGAATAATTAAACCCTTCTGGAATTTTGGTTCACTTATTTCTCAATTTTTCCTCTAATCTCTGATGTCTTCAAAGGTTTTTTAATTAAAAATTTGGCAGGTTTTCTCCAGTTGTACTGGGGATATTAAGCTGTCACTAGCACCCACATCCTCCAGAGGACTGGAAATATACACCCAGGCAAAACGAGCCCCGTGTTAAAGTGTCCAACTTGAATCTATGGATGCTTAGGTCAGTGTCTCTCAAGGGTAGCTCTCTGACCACTTGGAATGCTTGTTAAAAATGGTGTTTCCTATGCCTCTCCCCACCCCTGTTACATCTGTATTTTCAAGAGGATAATATCTGTATTTTTCTGGAACTTCTCAGGTGATTCTCATGCTCTACGATACCCACAAGATTTCAGTTACAAACATAGCACTCGACTAACTGAACTCAGGGGACAGACTTTTTGTTTGGTCTCTATGTTCACAGTATTTTTCACAGTTCTAGATGCTCAAAAAATATTTCTAATGTCTGTTTAATTAACGATAGTTACACTTACTGCTGGATTACTATGTGCCAGGCACTTTTCTAAGCTCTTCATAGGAATTAACTTACTTGAGATTCTTAACAACCCTATGAGATAAATTCTACTATTATTCCCAACTTCTAGGTAAGAAAACTGAGGAGCAGAAAGAGTAAGTAACTTGCACAAAGCTCAGTTATTCAGTGTGAGAAGATGGACACGAATCTGGGATATCAAGTCACATTGGGCATCATCTGAACCACTTCAATAGATTGTCTCCTGGAATAAATATTGAATGAATCTAATTCTGTGGCTTCATCTAGCTTTACACTAGATATACTAGATATAAAAACTCTTCTCTCTACCTCTAATATTTACTAAACATTCTTACCATAACTTTATTTTTTAAAGATTTTATTTATTTATTTGAGAGAGAGAGAGAGAGCATGAACAGGGGGAGGAGCAGAAGGGAGAGGAACAAGCAGACTCCGTGCTGAGCGCAGAGTCCAACGCGGAGCTTGATCCCACGATCCTGAGATCATGACCCAAGCAGAAATCTAGAGTCAGATGACCAACTGACTGAGTCACCCAGGCACCCCACATTTTTACCATAATTTTAAAATGATGACATTAGGGACGCCTGGGTGGCTCAGTCAGTTAAGCGTCTGCCTTCGGCTCAGGTCATGATCCCAAGGTCCGGGGATCGAGTCCCACATCGGGCTCCCTTTGCCTCTGTCTCTCTCTCTGTCTCTCATGAATAAATAAATAAAATCTTTTAAAAAATAAATAAATAAATAAATAAAATGATGACATTATAGAACCTGGATTAGTCAGGATTAGGCCTGACTGAATTAAAGTTAGTGATACTGTACAGCTTTCTTAAAAGCTACCGTTTAATTGATACATCAGATTAAACAATGATACTCCTCATCTCCTCCATAAATTGTGTGAGCTCTCGCCTGTGGCACCATCACTCTCATATACCCATACGCTAGCTGATAATGCTCCCAACATTTGAATGGCTTGCTTATCAGAGGTCATTTATAGCTGTCCCAATTTACAGTTGTATCTGTAACTGTATTCTTGTATTATGTATTGTCTTATATATACATAATTTACTCAAATATTTATATAAATTGATAAAATATGGATATGAAAAAATACAAGTTAATAAAAAGTTTGTCACTGAAACAACTATAAAAGATTGGGAAGAAATGGGCAAAATCCAGAAAATTATGATTTCAAATTGCTTAGATCAGTATCTTTAGGTTCTTGGTCCACTTGAAAAAAAATTAAATGGAAAATCATAGATGATCCATGATTAGTGTCCCATCTGAAGGCACATGTAGTCAAAAAGGGTTTGGTTCTTTATCCAATGTTTAGTAAATAGATATAGTTTATGCATTATACAGTTAAGAAAAATGTGTTTAAAATATTAAGTTTATTTGTTTAAAAAATTCTGCTTTAAGCAAATTCAATTGCCTGCTCAACTGTCACCTTATCAGTAAGGATTTTTCCTGACTACCCCAAAAAAATGGGAACCCTGGCACTCCCTATTGCTTTTAGCCTTCTTTACTTTAGTCCCTAACCTTTATCAAGAACTCACACCACATACTCGCTTTTACTTGTTTTGTTTACAGTGTGTATTCCGTTTCAGCTAGAAATATGCTCCACCAAAAAGGTCCACGTCCTCATCCCTGGAACCTGTGATTACATAAAGAGGGGGACTTTGCAGATGTGATTAAGGTAAAAGACCTTGAGATGGAGACAGTATCCTACAGTATCCAGAGGGGCCTAACTTAATCACATGAGTCCTTAAAAGAACGGAGGTAAGCGTCAGAAAAAGATGTGCCAAGAAGATGGGAGAATGGTCAGAAAGCTGTAACCTTGCTGGCTTTGAAGACAGAAGTGGGCCATGAGCCAAGGAATGGCAACAGCCTCTAACAGATAAAAAAGACATGGAACTGGATTCTTCCCTAGAGCTACTAGAAAGTAATGTAGCCCTCCTGATATCTTGATTTTAGCCCAGTGATACCCATGTTAGACTTCTGACTTACAGCTGGTGAGCTAATAAACTTGCACTATTTTAAGCCACTAAGATTGTGGTAATTTGTTACAGCAACTACTGAAAAGTCATACATGTCCCTTTGCAGAGCATGAGCTCAGTAAAGACCAGAACATTGTTACATTTTCTGTTTTACCACTATAACTTGTAACAATGTCTGGCACACAGGAAATATTTAATAAATATATGTTGAATGGATGAATAATGAATGAATATGCCAATAAACCAATAAACCATCTCTTTCTTGTCATGATCTCATAGCACAAGAGGGATTCTACTACAGTAATAGTAATAGTGATACTACCTATTGAGTGCCTTTTATTAGTCAGGCATTTCTGTATATTCATTTTCTCATTTACTCATCACAGTGAATGCTGGGTACACTCTCTCCGTTTTCTACAGGAGCAATCTGGGACTCAAAAGGCACTAAGTAACTTGACCAGGTCTAATTAACTAAAAAAAGTCTTCCATTAGGACACTACTTATAAGAATAAGCGAATATATTTTTTAAATTTATGGTCAGTAAAATAAAAGTTAATTAAAAGCGAATCAAACCCAACATATATAAATGGTGACCCTGAAATGTAAGGAGGGTTATTAATTTAATCAGTATGTAACAAAGACCTCAGAGTTTGTGTACGTGTGTGTGAGAGAAATAACACTTTGAATACTCTGGTGATTTGAGTATCTGAAAGCACAGCAATTAGGCACCCTGCCTAATTGGATTCCCCATTAGAACTCCACATGTAAATTAATGGACCATACACGCCCCTCATCTAGAAGGTCAGCTTACAAACACTGTAAGCATAATCTTTCAGACTTCTTCACATACCAAACAGGTACGACAGGTTGAACTCCCCCTGCTCTCTGCTCTAGCCGGGACAAAATGAGTAGCTCAGCCTTTTTTCACACTCCTGCGTTTGCTGAGGCTCAACAAGGAAAATCAGCCTGGCCTCAGAAGGTAGGGCCAACCCAGGTAGCTTTGGTGTTGAAAATAGTATTTAAAATTATACTGAAAAGGAATTTAGGGACACCTGGGTGGCTCAGTCGGTTAAGCGCCTGTCTTCTGCTCAGCTCATGATCCCAGGATCTGGAATGGAGTCCCACACTGGACTCCTTGCTCAGCGGGGAGCCTGCTTCTCCCTCTCCCTCTGCCTGCCACTCCCCCTGCTTGTGCTCTCTCTCTCTCTCTCTGACAAATAAATAAAAAATCTTATTAAAAAAAAAAGAAAAGGAATTTATGCCAGAGTGAGGTAGACGGACAATCATTTTCTGTTCACCCATCTGACAATGCAGGTGTGACTGAAACAACAGATTTTCTAGGCACACTTGCACTGAGAGATCAGTTTAGCTATTAGCCAACTGTATGGCTTTTGGTAAATTCCTTAACTCCTCTGAGCCTCAGTTTTCTCATCTGTCAAGTAGGCAGGCATTTCAATAGTTACTGCACTGGATAAAATGAATAAACAGGAAAAGAACATTGCCCTCAAGGTTCCACAGAGTTAAGCTATACAGCTTTAAGAATTAAAGTAACTTTGAGCTCGCTTGCTCGCTCGCGCTACCTGCCCACCGCCCGCCGTTCTTCCTCAGTTCTCTCGTTAGTCTGCTGCCCTCTCCTCAGCCATGGCTGCCATCTGGAAGAAACTGGTGATTGTTGGTGATGGGGCCTGTGGCAAGACTTGTTTGCTCATCGTCTTTAGCAAGGACCAGTTCCCAGAGGTGTATGTACCCATGGTGTTTGAGAACTATGTGGCAGATATTGAAGTTGATGGAAAGCAGGTAGAGTTGGCTTTGTGGGATACAGCTGGGCAGGAAGATTATGATCGCTTGAGGCCTCTCTCCTATCCAGACACTGATGTTATACTGATGTGTTTCTCCATTGACAGCCCTGATAGTTTAGAAAACATCCCAGAAAAATGGACCCCGGAAGTCAAGCACTTCTGTCCCAACATGCCCATCATCCTGGTTGGGAACAAGAAGGATCTTCGGAATGATGAGCACACAAGGCAGGAGTTAGCCAAGATGAAGCAGGAGCCGGTGAAACGGGAAGAAGGCAGAGATAGGCAAACAGGATTGGCGCTTTTGGTTACATGGAGTGTTCAGCAAAGACCAAAGATGGAGTGAGGGAGGTTTTTGAAATGGCCATGAGAGCTGCTCTGCAAGCCAGACGTGGGAAGAAAAAATCTGGGTGCCTTGTCTTATGAAACCCTGCTGCAAGCACAGCCCTCATGGGTTAATTTTGAAGTGCTGTTTATTAATCTTAGTGTATGATTACTGGCCTTTTTTTCATTTATCTATAATTTACCTAAGATTACAAATCAGAAGTCATCTTGCTACCAGTATTTAGAAGCCAACCGTGATTATTAATGATGTCCAACCCACCCGACCACCGGGGTCGTCCTGACACCGCTCTAACAGCCCTCCTCTGCACTCCCACCTGACACACCAGATGCTAATTCAAGGAATTTCTTAACTTCTTGCTTCTTTCTAGAAAGAGAAACAGTTGGTAACTTTTGTGAATTAGGCTGTAACTACTTTACAACTAACATGTCCTGCCTGCCATCTGTCAGCTCCAAGGTACTCTGGTGAGTCCCTACTTCAGAGCTTTACTCCTTAAGAGATTTTATTGGCATAGCTCTTTGATGGGCACCCAGTTTTTTGAAAATGCTCATCCAGAAAGCCCCAAGTCCACGCAGCTGTGACAGTTACAGTTCTGTGGTTTCATGTTAGTTACCTCATAGGTACTGTGTAATTAGTGCCACTTAATGTATGTTACCAAAAAATAAATATATCTGCCCCAGACTAGATGTAGTATTTTTTGTATAATTGGTTTTCCTAATACTGATATTTGTCATCCCTGCAGAAAGTGTATTGGTTTTTTAAAAAAGAAAGTATATTTGAAAATAAGGTCAGATGGAAAATTCGTTTTTAAAATTCCTGTTTTGTCAGCTTCTCTGATAAAAAAGATGGCCCATATCACCTGTTTTTGGCCCCACATATCCCAGTACCCGCTCCACAGAGCCGGGCTAAATAAATAGGAATTTGGTTTCATGCCTGAGGCACTTTGACACTTCAGAAGGTGGCATGACCTGTCTCACCCGGACTGCAGGGTCTGGCTCTAGTTCACAGTGCTCTTTTTCCTCACTGTATCCAGGTTCCCTCCCACAGGAGCCACCAGTTCTCTTGGGTGGCACTCTTTATTCTCTCCAGCTGACTGAACTTTTTTTCTGTACCAGTTAATTTTTCCAACTACTAATAGAATAAAGGCAGTTTTCTTAAAAAAAGAAAAAAAGAATTAAAGTAACTATGAAATTTGGAAACAATCAAAATATTCTAAAATGGGGAATTGACTGGATAATTTCTGGCAAATCACTACAGTGGATCAAGAGCAACAACAGGAATAGAACATGATCCCTTTTGGGTTTCTTATTATGCCTTGCAAAGAAGTACTCAAACTACATCACAGGGGTATCTGAGAACCCAAGGAGAGAACGTACTCTTTTATTCATTCACTCAATGACTATTAAGTCCCCGCTATGTATCTGGTTTATTGTAGGTATAAACTGAAGTGTCAAAAATGTCCGCCATCTTGATGCTAATACTCCAGGCTGGGAGACAGACCACAAACATAATAAGTACATTGTAAAGTACATTATAAGGTAGTAAGTGATATGGAAAAATAAAGAAGGGGAAAAGGAGTGATGAGAGAAGACAGAGATGGGAGTTGGAATTTTCAAAGAGAGTCCAGAAGAGAACTCACTAAGGTGACATTAACAAAGTCTTGAAAGAGGTGGAGAGGTTACTATTGTGAATATCTATGGAAAGAACATTCCAGGCAGAGGAAATATATATCTGAAAGTGCTAAAATTAAAAGGTTCTATATGAATATACAGAGAAATGGAGCACCAGAAGTATCATCTAAACCTACATATGTCAGTCAGTCCATAAACATGAAGCCCAGAGTGATTCAATGACCCGTATGTTCCAAATTGCACAGCTAGCTTCATGGCAGAGACCCAGTCTTACATGACTCCTGACTTTTGATCAAGCTCTTTCCACCAAAATGCAATTATTACATTCTCTCCGCATTTATTATATAAAACTCATTCTCCTTCTTTGATGGATATCTGGGCATTATAAGCCCATATCTGTAAGAGGGAAAATAGTGTATTCAAATAAATAACAACTTATTTGGCTTGAAACATCTGTCTAAGAACTCAAAAGGCAACTTTGGTGTTTAGTGCAATTCACTGGAAGCTAAGGAGTAAGACAGAGATACCCACCTCTTGCTGCCTTGACCTCACTAAATGCTGACATCTCCTAAGATTAAAGGATCACTAAGGTCTCAGAATCCCCATATCCCTGATGAGTAACTATTCCTATTTTCTAGCAGTTGAGATGTACCAGCAAAAATATAATCTTCCATTTCAAAGACAAATGCATCTATACGAAACAGTGTGAGCCCTCAATTTAGTCTGGCAAAAACACATTTCAGTAGAATTGTGAGTATTTGAGAGTCTCACTAAATTACCTAAAAAATTATTTTCTTCCTAGTTGAAGGCATATTCCAAGCAGAGAAAAAGAAGATAGAAGGAAACATTCCCTGAGGGCCCTACAGTCAGGTATGGCCTTCAATTCCTCACAACAATCCTACAATAATGGCCTTGTCTGCCTGTCCCATTTCACAGGTAAGGAAATTGAGGTCCAAGATTATGCAGTTGGCCCAAGGTCACCTAAATAAGAAACAGAACAAGGGCTAAAAGTGAGATTCCTCCAGCTTGGCAAAAGCATAGGGACCAAGATAAGGTTATGGATTTTATTATTATAACAGCCATTGTGTCCACACATTGGAAGAGAATAGAATGCTCACAGAGGAGTCCGAAAAAAGATTGATAAGATCAAGTTGTTAATACATATCCAAAAGAGAAAGACACATAAAGAACAAAATTGTGTTGAAAGATAGATTTCAATAGAATCGTACATAGAATATGAAGAATCCACTCCCAAGAAGCTCTGAACCTAGGTAATTAATGAGGAAAGAGCAGAACAGACAACTGTGATTGCAGTGCCAAACCAGATCAGCAGACAGTCAAAGCTGATTTGAAGAGGAAGAAGGAGGAGGAGGAGGAGGAGGAGGAAGAAACAAGAACAACAACAGGAGGAGGAGGAAGAGGAGGGAAAGGAAGCACTGCAATAACAATAAAAATAGGGATATACATGTTGGAGAAAGAGATGGAAAAAAATATTTTTCAGTGCCCTTGCATCCATATAAAATATATCTAAAAATAAATTTTTCAAAGGCCTTCCATCACAAACATCACAAGGGTAGTCTTTATGAATTTGACCTGGAGCCACAGTGCGCAATATGGTACCACTAGCCACATGTGGCCATTTAATTTAAATTTAAATTAATTAAAATTTTTTAAAATTTAAAATTCAGTTCCTCACTCAAACTACTATAGTTTTCAAGTGCTCAATAACTACAGATGTCTAGCGGCCACTGTAATGAGCTGTGCAGATGGATAGGTAGATTGTCATCACTGTAAAAAGTTTTATTGGACATTTATATAGTCTTCTCACAAAATCTAGTCAAATTGTGATTCTTTTTTTTTTAAATGTTTTTTTTTAATTTATTCAAATTGTGATTCTATAAACACCTAGCACAGCCCTTTGCATACAGTAGATGCTGTATGGTGGGATTGCATTAAGCTGGATTTAGAATAAGTAGGAAAGATAGGTAGGGGGGTGTATTTGTAGGAAGAAAACACCTGCCACTGAAATGTTGTTAAATTGATTTATAACTGCAAATGGGTTTGGTAATAAAACTTTCATCCTGAGTTCTCAATTTATGCTTTTTGTGGAAATTCATTGCTGTTTCTATTGTGATTTCTGTAACTTAGAACTTCTATTTGTTTGAAAACAAGGCCAAGCAAAGTAAAAATGTACAGCTATACCTTTCTTGGGTCAAGAATCCAATACATGTTCTTTCTACAGAAAGATTACAGTCTATATGTCTTCTGTGTGACTTTAGGCAAGTCTCTGCTCAGTTTCCGCTCCCCTTGTCCACCTTACAAGGTTGATGTGAAAAACAAGTAAGATACATACGTGAAAGCACATTGAAGTTCATATATATTTTTTTAATTCTTATTGTAATTTTGGGGGCAAGCAGTGAAGTTGCCTATAAATCAACTGTTGGAGGTTGGTATGGCTAAAAATATTAAAAGCCTTTCCCAGGCTAATAATTAACTTAGTTGTTCTGTTGCTTATCAAATTGAAACACCTGTCTTTTCTGTTAATGTTTAAATTCACTTGAGAGATGTCATTTATGTTTGTTTTGTTCTAATGAAAACACTGGAGCCTGGGTCCATTATCCCTTCCCCCTACCACCTGCTCCTGACTCTTCTTCTCCTGCCTCTGCTCTGGTCTCAAAACTATGCTTGTCTTCACCCAGCATCTTTAGGAACAATAAAAAGTTTGAGTCCAGAGATGAACAAAGACATCCACAGACAAATAGAAAAAGCACTTTTTAAAGGATTTATTTGACAAGGAAAAGGAAGAAATTTTATTACTGACTCATAATATTCAACCTCAATATTATTATTCTGATGAAGTTATCATCATGATTAGTATGTCTAACCTATTTTATTTAGGTCCCCTATTGATACATCTGATATATTTATATTTATATTTAAATTTCATTTAATCTTACCCTTTTTATTTTCAAAGCAATTGAGAGTCAGCTAGGCATTTTCACATTTATTATTTCATGTGAATCTCTCAGCTACCTCCTAAGATTGGTCAGGGAAGTACTTCTATCTCAGTTTTTCCTTAGGCTCAGAGAGGTGGAGTGATTTGCCCAAAGTGACACAGGCTGGTACATGACACAGCTGGAACCCAGTCTCACTGATGTTATCCAAGCTGACTTCCAAATGACTCTGTCTGGAAACCAGTACATATGTTATTTGTCTGCCAGTTGCCTTACACCTTCCAGTGTTACCTCTTCATTAAGTCTCTGTAAATTATTGTTTTCTGTTATAAAACTTATAAAGCTATGAAAGCATTAAGTTTAAAAATACTAAAACAAAAAACAAAATTTTCTGTTTTTCTAGGTCACCTACTTTTCATACTAACCATGTATTGCAAAATAACCTGTAAATGCCAACCAGAAATAAAAGTTCACAGAGGCCTCCATCAATATAGAGGTAAAAAACCTTCACGGGAACCTAAAATCAAATCATTCTGTAGTGTGAGAGGGTGTTTTGCTATGAAGATTTTTTTTTTCTATTCAGGCTAAAAAGATCAAAATACTGTAGACAAGATAAATTTACAGGAAATGGAAATAAGGTTACCAACTGACACTTGGCACAGAAATACCACGAGCTCCATCAGCACACATACACACACACAAAATGGAATTATTCATAAGGCTGACTTTTCAAACACCTTTTTATCGATTTTTGTTGGAAAACAGCCTTTCAGCCACGGCAAATAGTACCACAAATAAGCTCGCCTGGGAGGGAATTGTGCTCTGACAAAACTCTTTTTGCCTTCAGTGAGCCCATAAAACTGGAATGCAAAAAGTGGGCAGAACTCCTACTGAGCTATGAGATGAGACAATGCGGCATGTGGGCAGGGCAGGAGATTTGGAGTCAGAAGAATTAGCTCTTATAATTAAAAATTGAGCTGTTTTAGTACTGCTACAGAAGTAAGTAAAGCTATACAAAAGAACACACATACAGCAAAGCATTTGAAGGTTGGAAAATGGATTTGACTGATAGAATAACTCATAATGAAAAAGCTCCCTCCAAAACCATCCTATTTTTGGTAAGGTGCCTACATTTTTCATCCTTTCAGCTAGGATAAAATAATTTATAATCCAAGAAAACAGTTTTGCTCAGCAGCTGTTAGTAGTGATGAGTTTGGTCACCCATATCTCTCCAGAGGAAATGTCTTTTTATTATTTTGCTACCCACAAAGGTATTTTCCCATGACTTTAAATGATCAACAATTCTGTAGATTTTCTTTGGCATGATTTGGATGATATTTCTAAGGTTTTCTCAAGCTCTTACTCAGATTAGAGTTGCCTGCCAACTAATTTCTTGGGTCTTGTTTATTGTGACATGAAAACATATTCGTAAATGTGTCGGACTGATTGTCATAGGCCTGGGTTTGACAGCTAGTCTTGAAATCACCTGCCCCTGTACTGTTTTGCTATAACAGCCAACTGGGCTACTCAGAACAGATAGAAGAATAAACCCTTTTGTAGGCTTTGCTGACCCCAACTTGAGATGACTTCTAAGAATGTCACAGTGACACCACTGTGACAGGATTAAGTCATGAAACTCACAAAGGCCCATTTTTCTCATTTTGAAAGTCGGGTTATTGCTGTGTTCAACCCACACCCGGAATTTCTCCACTCCTCCCACTTCATTCATTTCCTCTCCCTAATTTTGCATGTATTCACCTCCCCCAATAAGATTATAAATTAGTGTTTAGACAGGGAGAACAAGACTCTATTTTACTTCTCTTTGCCTACATACATTTCAGTGATTAGCACTATTTGCAAACAGTGTTTGTATTAAATGTTTATTAAATGAATAAATGCATGAAATATTGCTGTGACTTTGGATAACAAGCTTCTGTCTCTGTGTCATAGTTTTTCCAGATTATTTAAATAAAGATGTAGAGGTGGTACAGTATGATGATTAAGAGTGTGGAATCTGGGACCAGAGACAAAACGTTGAAATGCTACATCTGCTGTATGACCTTGGACAAATTACTTAACACCTCTGAGCTTCAAAATCCTCATCTGTAAAATGGAGATGATAATACCAATAGAAATTGTTCTGAGAATTAAATGCAATAAAGTGTGTACAACATGTAGCATAAAGCATAGTTTTATAGTAGTAGAGTAATAATATAATTTAAAAGTTACTCTTTTTCAGGCTCTAACATACTCTAAATATATGTTTTCATCAAAAGGATCTTCCATTAGGGTTGGGGAAAAGATGGCGAAGGAGTAGGGGACCCTCTTCCAACAGGTCCCTGGAGCTGAGCTGGATATCAACCAGTTCACTCTGAACACCCACGAAATCAGGCTGAGATATAAGAAGATAGATCTGGATCTCTACAAACAGAATATCGCAGGCAGTTAGTTTCGAGATACGAAGTGGGAAGCCGTGATTGCGCAGGCAGAAATTGGAGGATAAACGGAAGGGGGAGGGAGCCGAGCAGGCCTGATCCTACACCGCTGGTGAGCAATAGCCTCCCACACTGGGGAAGGGGCACAGACCCGCAGGCCAGTATTGGCAGGGAAAGGACTTTAGGGCAGCCCCTCGGATGGAAACCCAGAGCAGCAGGGCCAAACGTGGGAACTGGGGGCAGGTGGCAGTTTTAGAAGCACAAAGGGCAGAGATGGGCCCCGACCTGGAGGTGAGGACTGGGAGCGCTGCTGAGGGGCACACACCACAGGATGCTGCAGTTTATAGCAGTACAGACGGAAACGGAGATAGTGTGGCCTGGAGAGCTCACTGAAGAACAGTCTGCGATCTCTCTGCTCTAAGACAGAGGTTGGAAATGGTCTCTTCTGCTCTGACTCCCGGAATAGACACGGAAAGCCACCAGGGAAAGCCGCCAGAGAACAAAAGCCCCAAAAAACCGGTTTTCACTGAGCACGTCCCCTGCCACAGGGGGCAGGGCAACTCTGCCCAAACAGGGTTGCCTAAGTAACAGTGCAGCAGGCCCCTCCCCCAGAAGACAGGCTGGGAGAATAAGAGGCCAGTAACCCTAAGGCCCCCAGAAAACGGGTGCATCTTGCTTAGGTTGTGGTCAATAATTTGGACTCTAATCATTCCCTCAAACACCCCTCAACAGAATGACTAGGAGGAGGAGCCCCCAAAACAGAAAAGACTCAGAGATTATGACTTATGCACCAGATTTACAAATGGATTCAGATATAACCAAGATGTCAAAGATAGAATTCAGGCTAGCAACTGTGAAGACAATAGCTAGAATGGAGAAATCAATTAATGGCAATATAGAGTCTCTAAGGGCAGAAATGAAAGCCGAATTGGCAGGACATAAAAATGCTATCAGTGAGATCCAATCTAATCTAGATAATCTAACAGCTAGGGTAAGTAAGGCAGAAGAACGAATTAGTGACCTAGAAGATCAATTAATAGAAAAAAAGGGAAAAGAGGAGGCCAGGGGAAAACAACTCAGAATCCATTAAAATAGAATCAGAGAAATAAGTGACACCATGAAACGTTCTAATGTCAGAATTATTGGAATCCCTGAGGGGGTGGGGAGAGAGAGAGGACTAGAAGATCTATTTAAGCAAATCATAGCTGAGAACTTCCCTAATCTGGGGAATGAAACAAACATTCCTGTCCTAAAGGCAGAGAGGACCCCCACACCAAGATCAAGGAAAACAGGCCAACACCCCGGCATGTAATAGTAAAACTTGCAAATCTTACAACCAAGGAAACCATCTTAAGGGCAGTTAGGGGGAAGAGATTCCTTACGTACAGAGGGAGGAACATCAGAATAACGTCAGACCTATCCACAGAGACCTGGCAAGCCAGAAAGGCCTGGTAAGACATATTGAGAGTACTAAACGAGAAGAACATGCAGCCAAAAATACTTTATCTGGCAAGGCTGTCATTTAGAATAGATGGAGAGATGCAGAACTTCCAAGACCGGCAGAAACTGAAAGAGTAAGTGACCACTAAGCTGGCCGTGCAAGAAATATTAAGGGGGGGGGTTCTATATGAGGAGAAAGACCCCAAGAGTGATATACAACAGAAATTTACAGGGACAATCTATAAAAACAAAGTCTTCATAGGCAACATGATGACAAAAAATTCATATCTTTCAGTAATCACTCTCAACATGAATGGCCGCAACCATTTAGGGTTGCGGACTGGATAAAAAGACAGGACCCATCCATATGCTGTCTACAAGAGACTCATTTTGAACCTAAAGATACATCCACACTGAAAGTGAAGGGATGGAGATCCATCTTCCATGCCAACAGACCTCAAAAGAAATTGAGGTAGCAATTCTTATATCAGACAAATTAGATTTTAAGCTAAAGACTGTAGTTAGAGACACAGAAGGACACTATATCATTCTTAAAGGGTCTATCCAACAAGAAGATCTAACAATTGTAAATACTACACCCCCAACATGGGAGCAGCCATCTACATGAGCCAACTGTTAACCAAAATAAAGAGTCACATTGATAACAATACGTTAATTGTGGGAGACCTCAATACTTCACTCTCAGCAACAGACAGATCATCTAAGCAGAATATCAACAAAGAAACAAGAGCTTTGAATGACACACTGGACCAGATGGACTTCATAGATATATACAGAACAGTCCCCCCTAAAACAACAGAATACTCATTCTTCTCGAGCACACGTGGAACTTTCTCCAGAATAGACCACATACTGGGTCACAAATCAGGTCTCAACCGATACCAAAAGATTGAGATTATTCCCTGCATATTCTTAGACCACAATGTTTTAAAACTGAAACTCAATCACAAGAAAAAATTTGGAAGAAATTCAACCACTTGGAAGCTAAAGACCACTCTGCTCAAGAATGTCTGAGTCAACCAGGAAATCAAAGAAGAACTTAAACAATTCATGGAAACCAATGAGAATGAGAATGAAAACACATCGGTCCAAAACCTATGGGATACTGCAAAGGCTGTCCTGGGGGGGGGAAAACCCAGCCATCCAGGCCTCACTCAAAAAAAACAGAAAAATCCTGAATTCACCAACTAACTCTACACCTTAAAGAACTAGAGAAAAAGCAACAAACGATGCCTAAGCCACTCATTAGAAGAGAAATAATTAAGGTTAGAGCAGAGATCAACGAATTAGAAACCAGAAACACAGTAGATCAGATCAACGAAACTAGAAGCTGGTTCTTTGAAAGAATTAATAAGATCAATAAATCACTGGCCAGACTTATCCAGAAGAAAAGAGAAAGGACCCAAATTAATAAAATTATGAATGAAAGGGGAGAAATCACGACTAACACCAAGGAAAGAGAAACAATTATTAGAAATTATCAACAACTATATGCCAATAAACTGAGCAGCCTGGAAGAAATGGATACCTTCCTGGAAACCTATAAGCTGCCAAGACTGAAACAGGCAGAAATTGACAACCTGAATAGGCCAATAACCAGTAACGAGATAGAAGCAGTGATCAAAAGGAGCCCAGGATCTGATGGATTCCCTGGGGAATTCTACCAAACATTCAAAGAAGAAATAATACCTATTCCCCTGAAGCTGTTTCAAAAAACAGAAACAGAACGAAAGTTTCCAGACTCACTCTATGAGGCCAGCATTACCTTAATCCCCAAACCAGGCAAAGACCCCATCAAAACATAGAATTTCAGACCAATATCCCTGATGAATATGGATTCCAAAATCCTCAACAAAATCCTAGCTCATAGGATCCAACAATATATTAAAAGGATCATCTACCACGACCAAGTGGGATTTATCCCCAGGATGCAAGGATGGTTCAACATTCACAAATCAATCAATGTGATAGAACACATTAATAAGAGGAGAAAGAAGAACCATATGGTCCTCTCAATTGATGCAGAAAAAGCATTTGACAAAATACAGCATCCTTTCCTGATTAAAACTCTTCAGAGTATAGGGATAGAGGGAACATTCCTCAAGTTCATAAAATCCATCTATGAAAAAACCCACAGTGAATATCATCCTCAATGGGGAAAAGCTGAGAGCCTTTCCCTTAAGATAAGGAACATGACAAGGATGCCCACTCTTGCCACTACTGTTCAACATAGTACTAGAAGTCCTAGCAACAGCAATCAGACAACAAAAAGAAATGAAAGGTATTCAAATTGGCAAAGAAGAAGTCAAACTCTCTCTTTTCACAGATGACATGATACTTTATGTGGAAAAGCCAAAAGACTCCATCCCCAAATTACTAGAACTGATATAACAATTCAGGAATCTGGCAGGATACAAAATCAATGCACAGAAATCAGTTGCTTTCTTACACACTAACAATGCAACTCTAGAAAGAGAAATTAGAGAATCGATTCCATTTACAATAGCACCAAAAACCATAAGATACCTCAGAATAAACCTAACCAAAGAGGTAAAGGATCTATACTCTAGGAACTACAGAACACTCATAAAAGAAATTGAAGAAGACACAAAAAGATGGGAAAACATTCCATGCTCATGGATTGGAAGAATAAACATAGCTAAAATGTCTATGCTACCCAGAGCAATCTATACCTTCAACGTCATCCTGATCAAAATTCCAATGACATTTTTCAAAGTGCTAGAACAAACAATCCTAAAATTTGTATGGAATCAAAGACCACAAATCACCAAGGAAATGTTGAAAAAGCAAAACAAAGCTGGGGCCATCACGTTGCCCAATTTCAAGCTGTATTACAAAGCTGTGATCACCAAGACAGCATGGTAGTGGCACAAAAACAGACATATAGACCAATGGAACAGAAGAGAGAGCCCAGATATGGACCCTCAACTCTATGGTCAAATAATCTTTGACAAAGTGGGAAAAAATATGCAATGGAAAAAAGACAGTCTCTTCAATAAATGGTGCTGGGAAAACTGGACAGCCACATGCAGAAGAATGAAACTCGACCATGCTCTAACACCATTCACAAAGATAAACTCAAAATGGTTGAAAGACCTCAATGTGAGACAGGAACCCCTCAAAATCCTAGAGGAGAACATAGGCAATAACCTCTTTGACATCAGCCACAGCAACTTCTTTCAAGATACATCTCCAAAGGCAAGTGAAACAAAAGCAAAAAGGAACTTCTGGGACTTCAACAAGATAAAAGACTTTTGCACAGCAAAGGAAACAGTCAACAAAACAAAGAGGCAACCCACAGAATGGGAGAAGATATTTGCAAATGACGCTACAGATAAAGGGCTGGTATCCAAGATCTATAAAGAACTTCTGAAACTCAACACCCAAAAAACAAATAAGTCAAAAATTGGGCAGAAGATAAAGACACTTCTCTGAAGAAGACATACAAATGGCTAACAGACACATGAAAAAATGTTCATCATCATTAGTCATCAGGGAAATTCAAATCAAAACCACATTGAGATACCACCTTATACCAGTTAGAATGGCAAAAATTGACAAGGCAAGAAACAACAATTGTTGGAGTGGTTGTGGAGAAAGGGGAACCCTCTTACACTGTTGGTGGGCATGCAAATTGGTACAGCCACTTTGGAAAACAGTGTGGAGGTGCCTCAAAAATTTAAAAATAGAGCTACCCTATGACCCAGCAATTGCACTACTGGGTATTTACCCCAAAGACACAGATGTAGTGAAAAGAAGGGCTATATGCACCCCAATGTTCATAGCAGCAATGTCTGCAATAGCCAAACTGTGGAAAGAGCTGAGATGCCCTTCAACTGATGAATGGATAAAGAAGATGTGGTCCATATATACAATGGAATATTACTCAGCCATCAGAAAGGATGAATACCCAACTTTTACATCAACATGGATGGGACTGGAGGAGATTATGCTAAGCGAAATAAGTCAAGCAGAGAAAGTCAATTATCATATGGTTTCACTTATTTGTGGAACATAAGGAATAGCATGGAGGACATTAGGAGAAGGAAGGGAAAAATGATGAACCATGAGAGACTATGGACTCTGAGAAACAAACTGAGGGTTTTAGAGGAGAGTGGGTGGGGAGATGGGTTAGCCCGGTGATGGGTATTAAGGAGGGCACGTACTGCATGGAGCACTGGGTGTTATATGAAAACAGTGAATCATGGATCACTACATCAAAAACCAATGATGGATTGTATGGTGACTAACATAACATAATAAAATAAAATTTTAAGAAAATTTAAAAAAGGATGTTCCATTAATCATTGAGAACACAAGAAAGGCATCACGAAATGGCTCCCTTCTGCTCACTGAGTCCCTCTATATTTAGCCATTTTCTGGCATCAGTAAGAAAATGCAGATATGAGAGAAAATGATCTTATTGTGCTATCTTCCAGCTTAAACTAAATGTAGTTTGTGGAGGGGGGAGCAAGAGGCCAAAAAAAAAAGAAGCAATTACTGTTAATTAAATACAGTAGTTCAGAGGAAATACTATTCATAACCCCATTAGAGTAGAACATTACTATACAATTCACATTAATATGCAAAAATCATTTACCCCACTGGCATTCCAAACAATATGGCCTTATACATTTAGAAACCCTGCCTCAGCTACCTAGGAGATATTTTTCTGATAAGAGTAGACACATAGATATACACGTGACACATTTAAAAACACCAATATATGCACATGCCTGGTCAAACCAATAACACCTGGGAAGTAGACACACTTTAATAAGAATACAGTCAGTTTGATAGCAAAGCCATTGAAAACCAAGAATCTGACAAATTCATTTGGTACTAAACCTTTTGACATTGTAAAGTATTTTTAAAACTGAAAATTGGGTGATTGGAGAGCTACCAAAATGGGAGCATTTGAGTTTGCTACTTGTGCATTTTTTTACTCATGCTATTAAAGTATTTTTTTAAAGAAAAAAGCCACCAATTTTTGATCAAATAATTTTAAATGCAAATGTTGATTTAGAATGCCTTTTTATTTATTTATTTTTTTAAACATTTTATTTATTTATTTGAGAGAGAGAATGAGAGCGAGCACATGAGAGGAGGGAGGGTCAGAGGGAGAAGCAGACTCCCTGCCGGGCAGGGAGCCCGATGCAGGACTCGATCCAGGGACTCCAGGATCATGACCTGAGCCGAAGGCAGTCGCTTAACCAACTGAGCCACCCAGGCACCCCGCCTTTTTATTTTTATTAATTTATTTTTTTAGCCCCTATCAACTCCCTTCCTGTTTGGTACATCTGCATACACCACAGCTTCTTAGGAGATAGCTCATTTTAGTTTGTGGTCCATTCATTCACTTAAGAAATATTTATTGAAGGCTCCTTGTTTAATACATCTTATTGTTGCTGTACATGTGGAATGTATATTTTACTAGGGAGGACACAGTAAATAATAAGTAAAAAACTAATAAATAAGTAAGCATACAAATAGATAATAGGGCAATTTGAGATAGTGATAAGTGCTATAAAACTAAATTGGTTTTCTTCTAGAAATCTTTTAGTTTTCATTTTTACATTTAAGTATTTGATCCATTTGAGTTAGTTTGAGTATACATTGTGAGGTAGATATGGATCAAATTTCTTTCTTTTTTTTTTTTTTTTTTGCATATGGCTATCCAATAGTTCCATCATCACTTGTTGAAAAGACTATCCTTCTGCACTAAACTGCCTTTGGAAATATATCACAAGTTTGTTTTCTATATGTATAGGGGGCAATTTTTGGACTCTACTGAAAATATAAAAGAAAAAAATCAAGAAAATATAAAAGGCAAAGAGAATAAAAATGTAACAGAAGAAGACTGATTATAAATAAACAAGTTTGTGTGAAATACTAGTGAAAATGCTACTTACATATGACCTATATTACAAAAAAAATAAATAAAAGCCAAAAAAATGTTTCAGGCCAAGACTAAATAGCAATATTATCTTTAGGTAATGGAATTCAAATCAAAAGGCACAATAAGGCCAATTATTTTGATCATCAACAAAAATAAATGACAGACACGTATACAAAAGACACTGCCCCTGTTGTCAAGATGCACAGAGACTAGTGGAGAAAATACATAAACATTTTTTTTTATTTTATTTTACTTTATTTTATTTTATTTAAGAGAGAAAGAGAGAGAGAGAGCACAGGTATGTGCACACAAGCAGTGGGGGAAAGGGCAGAGGAGAGGGAGAGAGAGAATCTTAAGCAGGCCCCACACTCAGCACAAGCCAGACTTGGGACTCAGTCACACAACCCTGAGATCATGACCCGAGCCAAAATCAAGAGTCAGATTCTTAACTGACTGAGCCACCCAGGTGCCCCATTACCCATAAACATTTTTAATGTAAAGCAAGAGCATGAGATAGCTAGGGTACTATAGTAGTATATCATAGCATATAAGAGGGGTAAATATTAAACAAATTAAAAGACTAAAAAGTGGAGAAAAGGCTGATGAGGTAGCAACCTCGAAACTCAGTGAACCACCACGAGTTCCCTAGGTTTTCTTTTTGTCTCATATGTTCCAGACTTGGAGATTAAGAAACCAGGAACCAAAAAACATCAACAAGTACTAATTTTAAAAAACCCTAATAAAAGCTCTATCTAGCCAAAGGATCAGGAAAGATAAAACAACTGGATGGAAACCTAGCAAGGCAAGAAACTTTTAGACAATAAATTTTGTATTCTAGCCAAATACCATAGAAAAATTGTGGCCCCACTCCCACCCTAAGGAGCAAAGACCAACTGGAGAGCCTAGACTCCCACCCAATTTATAAAGCATCCCAACTGCTGCACAGGGGTGGTATCAGAAAAGGCCAAGTAAAGAGCCAGGATTTTGAACTCTACTAGGTGGTTAACAAATGTCCCACTATAGAATCAAGGGGAAGACTGGACTTCCATCCCCACCCCACGGTAATGAGGTTCCCTCTCCCTCCCCACAGAATACCACAGGTGGTATCTGAAGAAACCTAGTTGAACAGTGAAGATTTTCATCACAACCCAGCCATAAAATTACCACCACCATGGTGTCAGCAGAGGCCACATGGGGAGTAGAAACAGGGTACTCCAGACCCTTCAAGCCAGGGAAGAATCAGTGAAGGCCTACTTGGGAGCCAGAACTCCCATGTCACCCAGCAGTAATGAGGAGCCCTATTTTCAGATGTGTCAAGAGGAACCAGGAATTCTACCATCACCTGACACTAATGAGGCAGCTCCCCCAACCCTTTCCTTGTCAGAGCAGTATACAATGAGTCAGCTAAAATAGTCTTAAATAAGATTCAGAGTCCCATAACATAATGTCCAAAATGTCTAGGTTTCAATCCAAAATCACTTATACCAAGAACCAACAAGACCTCTAACTGAATGGAAAAAAAAAAAAAAATCAACACATGCCAACACTGAGGGAATCAGAGATGTTAGAATTATCTAACAAATATTTTAAAGTAGCCATGGTAAAAAAAGGCTTCAATTAGCAATTATGATTGTTCTTTAAACAAATGAAAAATAATCTCAGCAAAGAAACAGAAGATATAAAGAACCATATCAAAATTTTAAAACTGAAAAATATAATAACCAATTTAAAAAATTGAGTGGGTGGGCTAAATAACAGAATGGAGTGGCAGAGGAAGGAATCTTTGAATTTGAAGACATAACAATAGAAATGACCCAATCTAAACAACACAGAGAAAAAAGAAACAGTCTCAGAAACCTTTGGTACTATGACAAAAGATCTAACATTTATGCCACCAGAGTCCCAGAAGGAGAGAAGAAAGAGAACAGGACTAAAAAATTACTTGAAAAAGTAATGGCTGAAACTTCCCAAATTTGGAAAAAGCCATAAACCTACAGATTCAAGAAGCTAACAAATTTCCAAACAGGCTAAACTCAAAAAAATCACATCAAGACACATCAAAGTCAAAATTCCAAAAGCTGAAGACAAAGTCCTGAAAGCAGCAAACAAAAAATATCATTTTACCTGAAAGGAAAAAATATAAAATAAAATGACAGGTGATTTTTCATCAAAAACCATGGAGGTCAAAACAAAAGGGTACAACATTTTTCAAGTGCTGAAAGATAAGAACTGTTAAATCAGAATCCTATATCCAGCAAAAGTATTCTTTGGAAATTAAGGAGAAATCAGGACATTCTTAGTGAAGAAAAATTAAGAGAATTTGTTGCCAGCAGACCTACTTTAATAGAATGATTAAAGAAAGTTCTCTAAACAGAAAGGAAATGATTGAAGAATGAACCTTGGAACACCAACAAGGAAGGACATGATAAGCAAAAACATGGGTAAATACAATAGACTTTCCTTCATCTTTTGACTTTTCTAAATTATGTTTGTTGTTTGAAGCAAAAATTATTAACACTGATGCAGTTCCAAATGTATGTAGAGGAACTACTGAAGACAATTATAATATAAAGGAGAGAGTAAAAAGACACAAAGGGAGGTAAGATTTCTATACTCCACTCAAACTGGTTAAATGATAACATCAACAGACTGATAAGTTATGTGTACATAATACTTAGAGCAACCACCAAAAAAGTTATACAGAGAGGGGGTGGCTGGCTGGCTCAGTCAGCAGAGGGTGTGATTCTTGATCTCAGGGTTGTGAGTTCAAGTTCCACGTTGGGTGTATAGAGATTACTTAAAAATATATATTTTTTAAATCTATATAAAGAGATACATTCAAATACACTGAAGATAAATCAAAAGGAATTCCAGAAATTGTTCCAAGTAACCCAAGAAATCAGGAAGAAGAAAACAGAGAAATGAACAAAAAACAGAAAGAATAGAAAATTAAAAAAAATAGCAGGTTTAATCTCTAAGATATCAATAATTGCAATAAATTAAAATGGTCCAAATACTAAAATTAAATGACAGAGACGGACAGGATAGACTTTAATACATGACCAAACTATATGCTATGCACAAGAAATTCATTTCAAATTTAAAGATATAGAAAAGTCAAAAGTAAAATGATCAAAAAAGATAACATCATGCAAGCATTAATCAAAGGAAAGCAGGATTTAGTATTTAATATCATGTAAAATAGATTTCAGAGTAAGGAAAATTACCGGAGACAGAAAGGGACATTATATAATGACAGAATAGCCAGCACACCGAGAAGACATAGCAATCCTAAACACTGTATGCACCAAACAACAGAGCTGCAAATTATGTGATGTAATAACTGATAAATTAAAAAGTTAAATAAACAAATCTCTGATTATAGGCAGAATCTTCAATACTCCTCTCAACAATTGATAGAACTTGACAGAAAATTAGGAAACATATAGGACTCAACAACACCAACTTAATAAGGTCTAATCAGCATTTACAAAACACTCCACTCAATGACAAAAGAATACAAATTATTTTCCAAGTGACCACAGAACATATATCAAAATAGACCATATCTTGGGCCATAAATTAAACCTCAACAAATTTAAAATAATTGAAATCATACAGTGTGTGTTTGTGAACTACAGTGGAATCATATTAGAAATCAGTGAGAGGAAAAAGAAATGAAAACCTCCAAACACTTGAAAACTGAAGAAACAATTCTAAATAATCCAAAGGAAATAAAAAATATATTGAATAGAATGAAAACTAAAATATATCAAAATGTGTGGAACATAAAACTAGTGGCAAGAAGGAAAATTATGGAATTAAATTAATAAATTTAAAAGGAGAAAAAGTCTTAAATCGATGGTCTAAACTTGTACCTCAAGAACCTAGAGCAAGCAAAAGGGAGGAAATAAATAAGATAATGGCATAAATCAAGGACAGTAAAAACAAAAAAGTAGAGAAAATCAATGATAAAAAGAAATGGAAATTTATAAGATTAATGAAAGTCACAAACCTCTTGCAAGACTGTCAAAGAAAAAAGACCACACAAATTATCAATATCAAGAATGAAAGAGAGGGATACTATATATAGAACCTTCAGAAAAACAAAAGGATAATAAAGAAATACAATGAACACATCTATATACATGAAATCTATACACATCTATATACATAAAAGAAATCTCCAGTTTCAGATGATTTCACTGGAAAAATTCAGCAAGCATTTAAAAAAAATGGGGGCACCTGGATGGCTCAGTCGGTTAAGCAGCCAACTCTTGATTTCAGCTCAGGTCATGATCTCAGGGTTACACAATCAGAGCCCCTCCTCTTTGGGCTCTGTGCTCAGTGGGAAGTCTACTTGGGATTCTCTCTCTCTCTCTCTGCCCCTCCTCTCACTCATGCTCTCTCTCTCTCTCTCTCTCAAATAAATAAATAAATAAATCTTTAAAGAAGAATGAATACCAATTCTGCATAATCTCTAACAGAAAGTAAGAGAACACACTTATCTTTATGAAGCTAGTATTACCTTGATACCAAAAACAGAGTATTTCCTTCAGGAATATAGATGCAAAAATCTTTAACAAAATATTAACAAACACAATTCAGCAATAAAGAAAGAAAATTATAAACCATGATCACACAGGATTTATTCAAGGGACACAAGGCTGGTTTAGTAATGAAAAATCAATTTAATCTACCATATTGATAGTTAAAAAAAGTCATGATTGCATTAATCAATGCAGAAAAATCATATGCCAAATTCAACAACCCCACATTTTAAAAGCTTTCAGAAAAACAGGAATAGAAGGAAACATCTTCAACTTGATAAAGAACATCTACAGAAAACCTACAGTTAGTAATATACTTTATGGTAAATGACTGAATGCTTTTCTCTTCAAATGGGGAACAGTGCAAGGAAGTCTGCTCTCACCACCCTTATTCAATATAGTGCTAAAAGGTCTAGCTAGTGCAACAGGCAAGAATATAAAATACATACAGATAAGAAAGAAAGAATAAAATAGTCCCTATTTGCAGATGACATGATTGCCTATGTAGAAAATCCAAGGAGTCCACAAAAATACTCCTGGAACTAACAAATTAGTTCAGTAAGTTTACAGGATAAAAGATAAACCTATAAAAATCAAAACTCTATTTCTAGCAATAAACATTTGGAGAGCAAAATTAAAATATAATACCATTTACAATCACTCCAAAAAAATGAAATACTTAGATGTAAATCTAACAAAATATGTACAGGACATGTTTGCTGAAAATTACAAAGTGCTGATGAAAGAAATCAAAGAACATCTAAATAAATGGGGAGCTATACCATGTTTATAGATTTCATATAATAAAAGATTGAATATAATAATTATTCTATTGAGTCTCAATACAATAATTGGTATTATTATATAATATGTTGTATAATACAATAACTCAGTATAATAATCAGTTCTCTCCCAAACTGACATACAAGTTTGACACAATTCGTACTAAAATCCCAGGAAGATTTTTTTTTGTAGGCATAGACAAGATTCTTGAAAAAATGTATATGGAAGGGCAAAGGAAGTAAATTCGCTAAAGTAATTTTGAAAAAAAAAAAAAAAAACAGTGGAAGGAATCAGTCTACCCAAAATCAAGACTTATTATGTAGCTATACTAATCAAGACTATGTGGTATTGGTGGGGGCGCAGACACATAGATCAATAAGACAGAATACCGATCTCAGAAATCAGCTCCACTGCCTTGATAAAGGCAGTTCAATGGAGGACAGATAGCCTTTTCAGCATATGGCGTCTGAACAAATTTTCATCCATGGGTGGGGGCAGGGGGGGAGGAATAAGCCTCAACCTGTCTCATACCTAATACAAAATATAACTCAAAATGAATTACAGAATTAAATGTTAAACACATTTGGACCTTCAGACATTCCCACAATACTCTACTCCCTGACCTTTCACAACTGACACTTGCTTATCTTTAAATACCAGCTTAAATAACATTGCCCAGAGGGACTTTCACCAACTTATTTAAATAAAACCTTCTCCCCATCCTCAATGATCTCTGTCATGACCCTATGTTCATTTTACTTTGAGTCCTTATCTCTTAATTTATTATTACATAGTTGTATTAAATTTATTTACTTGTTTACTGTTTGACTCTCCCATCAAGCTCTAAGCTCCACATGTCTATTTTATTTAGGAATGTGCCCTAATCATCTAGCATGGTATCAGATATATGGTAGATGTTCCAAGAAATTTATCTGTAGAGAAAATGAATCTGTCTTAGAAGTCCAAGGGAACCTTGTAAAATAGGGCTCCTGATATCTTTCATCATATCCAGAAGCCTGGTTGTGGGGAAAGAACTCTGAGGTTTTCAAATGGGCTTAGTGCCTAGCTCCTCCACTTAACAGTTCAGTTAGCTAGACTAAATGAGTAAATTATTTAAACTCTCTCAGCCCCCAGGGGTTGTTGTAGGTAGTGAATTAAATCATAAATTTAAAATTTACATAGTAGACATTGGATAAAATATTGCCTCCTTTCTTGAGATGAGTTGACCTTTATTTGACCCCTACATTAATGAATATCTAAGCAAAATTCTTTAAATTCCTGCAATCATTTGAACTTTACATAACAGTTTCACTTGAGAACATCTGTGGTTATTTGCAAAGGAGAATTATTAGCCCCAAAACAGAACTAAAAAGAATGACTTTCCCTAAATTACATGATACTTTATAGGTATAAGGAAGATAAGAATTTTAAATGACACACTGCTCTTTAAATTATACACATTTTTGTCTTCAACACAGCAGTTCTTAGTTTCTTTTATCTATCTTGGGGAGAGCGATAACCGAGGTTAGGCAAAGGAAGATACTGCCCAACAAAACCAGATTCCTCCTGCCCCCCACCAAAAAAAAAGTTTAAGAGTAAAGTATGTCCTTGAAGTTCTTCATAGCCTTAAAAACATTCTTAGGATTTCATTCCTTCTAGATGATTCTGTTCCAAAGAAAATAATAGTGGCCTTTGAAACTAAAAAAGGTTTTCATGAACCATCCCTGATCTATTTCACAGAAGGAAACTGCTCTCTGTGGACTAAGAAGGGCATCATTCTATTTGCTCAGTGCCATATATCTAGGACTTGAGGAAGTATCAGCCATTTGGTAGGTAACTGACAAATACTTGTTGGATGAACAAATGAGTGAATGAAAAGCAAACCTGGGTTGCAGCAAGAGCATACTGTGAACGCAATAGAGACCTAGAATATCATACTAAGATGAAACGATTCCAACCTTCTTATTCAGACTATTCTAACCCTCTTATTCAGCATTTCATCTACTCTTCCGTGGATAATAGATCTGAGAAGAGGTCTGTATTTAAAAATTTTATAGATGTAAGAAGCCAACTTCTCCTGCGTCCCATTCTAATCACTAGTATATATTTTCTTCCAAAGAACTAAAGTCTACCCTCCTTTAACATCCATCCATAGTCCCTAGTTCTTTTCTTTCATCCAAGAACAGCCTACCAAAAACTTCAAGAGATTTATCACACCCCTGATATTCTGAAATTAATATAAATTCCCAGGTAAAAAATGGGCAGAAGACCTGAATAAACATTTTTCCAAAGAAGACATATAGATGGCCAACAAACACATGAAAAGATGCTCAACATCACTTATCATCACAGAAGTACAAATCAAAGCTACAATGAGATATCACCTCACACCTGTCAGAGTGGCTAAAATCAACAACACGTTTAAGAAACAACAGGTGTTGGCAAGGATGCAGAGAAAAGGGAATGCACTGGTGGTGGGACCCTTGGTGGGAATGTTGGTGGGAATGCAACTGGTGCAGCCATTTGGGAAAACAGTATGGCAGTTCCTCAAAAAGTTAAAAATAGAACTACTTGGTGGGGCACCTGGGTGGCTCAGTTGGTTAAGCATTTATCTTCAGCTCAGGTCATGGTCTGGGGGTCCTGGGATGGAACCCTGCCTTGGGCTCTCTACTCAGTGGGGAGCCTGCATCTCCCTCTGCTGCTATCCCTCCCCCCCGCCCCCGCTCCTGCTCTCTCTCTCTCCCTCTCTCAAATAAATAAATAATATCTTTAAAAAAATAGAACTACTTGACAATCTAGCAATTGTACTAGTAGGTATTTACCAAAGGATATAAAAACACTGATTCAAAGGGGCACAACCCACCCTGATACTTACAGCAGCATTATCAACAATTGCCAAACTATGGCAAGAGCCCAAATGTCCATCAACTGATAATGAATAGATACAGAAGAGGTGGTATATATACATACAGTGGAATATTACTCAGCCATAAAAAAAGAATGAAATCTTGCCATTTGCAATGATGTGGGGGCACCTGGGTGGCTCAGTTGCTTAAGCGACTACCTTCGGCTTAGGTCATGATCCCAGACTCCTGGGATCGAGGCCCGCATCAGGCTCCCTGCTCAGTGGGGAGTCTGCTTCTCCCTCTGACCCTCCCCATGTGCTCTCTCTCATTCTCTCTCTCTCAAATAAATAAATAAAAGCTTTGCAATGAAGTGGATGGAAGCTAGACAGTATTATGCTAAGCAAAATAATTCAGCCAGAGAAGGACAAATATATGTGTAATTTAAGAAACAAAACAAACAATCATAGGGGAAAAAAAGAGAGGCAATTCAAGAAACAGACTCTTAACTATAGAGAATGAACTAATGGTTAACAGAGGGGAGGTGGTTGGGGGATGAATGAAATAGGTGATGGGCCAAAGAAGTATAAACAATTATAAGAACATATTATGAGCAACTATATGCCAGCAAATTAGATAACCTGGAAGAAATGGATGCATTCCTAGAGATGTATCAACTACCAAATTGAACCAGGAAGAAATAGAAAGCCTGAACAGACCTATACCACTAAGGAAATTGAAGCAGTCATCAAAAATCTCCCAACAAACAAAAGCCCAGGGCCAGATGGCTTCCCAGGGGAATTCTACCAAACATTTAAAGAAGAATTAATACCTATTCTTCTGAAGCTGTTCCAAAAAATGGAAATGGAAGGAAAACTTCCAAACTCATTTTATGAGGCCAGCATTACCTTGATCCCCAAACCAGACAAAGACCCCATCAAAAAGGAGAACTATAGACCAATATCCTTGATGAATATGGATGCAAAAATTCTCACCAAAATACTAGTCAATAGGATCCAACAGTACATTAAAAGGATTATTCACCACAACCAAGTGGGATTTATTCCTGGGCTGCAAGGTTGGTTCAATATCCACAAATCAATCAATGTGATACAATACATGAATAAAAGAAAGAACAAGAACCACATGATCCTCTCAATACATGCAGAAAAGGCATTTGACAAAGTACAGCATCCTTTCTTGATCAAAACTCTTCAGAGTATAGGGATAGAGGTACATATCTCAATATCATAAAAGCCATCTATGAAAAACCCACAACGAATATCATTCTCAATGGGGAAAAACTGAGACCTTTCCCCCTAAGGTCAGGAACACGGCAGGGATGTCCACTGTCACCACTGCTGTTCAACATAGTATTAGAAGCCTATCCACAGCAATCAGAAAACAAAAACAAATAAAAGGCATCCAAATCAGCAAAGAAGAAGTGAAACTCTCACTGTTTGCAGATGATATGATACTTTATGTGGAAAACCCAAAAGACTCCACCCCAAAACTGCTAGAACTCATACAGGAATTCAGTAAAGTAGCAGGATATAAAAGCAATGCACAGACATCAGTGGCATTCCTATACACCAACAACAAGACAGACAAAAGAGAAATTAAGGAGTCGATCCCATTTACAACTGCACCCAAAACCATAAGATACCTAGGAATAAATCTAACCAAAGAGGCAAAGAATCTGTACTCAGAAAACTATAAAATACTCATGAAAGAAATTGAGGAAGACACAAAGAAATGGAAAAAGGCTCCATGCTCATGGACTGGAAGAACAAATATTGTGAAGATGTCAATGCTACCTAGAGCAATCTACACATTCAATGCAATCCCTATCAAAATACCACCAACTTTTTTCAAAAAAATGGAGCAAATAATCCTAAAATTTGTATGGAACCAGAAAAGACCACGAATAGCCAGAGGAATGTTGAAAAAGAAAAGCAAAGCTGGTGGCATCACAATTCCGGACTTCAAGCTCTATTACAAAGCTGTCATCGTCAAGACAGTATGGTCCTGGCACAAAAACAGACACATAGATCAATGGAACAGAATAGAGAGCCCAGAAATGGACCCTCAACTGTATGGTCAACTCATCTTCGACAAAGCAGGAAAGAATGTCCAATGGAACATTCTTTTGTCTTTTGTCTCTTCAACAAATGGTTTTGGGAAAATTGGACAGCCACATGCAGAAGAATGAAACTGGACCATTTCCTTACACCACACACAAAAATAGACTCCAAATGGTTGAAAGATCTAACAGGAGACAGGAGTCCATCAAAATCCTAAAGGAGAACTCAGCCGCAGCAACTTCTTCCTAGAAACATCGCCAAAGGCAAGGGAAGCAAGGGCAAAAATGAACTATTGGGACTTCATCAAGATAAAAAGCTTTTGCACAGCAAAAGAAACAGTCAACAAAACCAAAAGACAACCGACAGAATGGGAGAAGATATGTGCAAATGACATATCAGATAAAGGGCTAGTATCCAAAATCTATAAAGAACTTATTAAATTCAACACCCAAAGAACAAATGATCTAATCAAGAAATGGGTAGAAGACATGAACATTTTTCCAAAGACGACATCCAAATGGCCAACAGACACATGAAAAAGTGATCAACATCGCTCGGAATCAGGGAAATCCAAATCAAAATCTCAATGAGATACCACCTCACACCAGTCAGAATGGCGAAAATTAACAAGTCAGGAAATGACAGATGTTGGTGGGGATGCCGAGAAAGGGGAACCCTCCTACACTGTTGGTGGGAAGGCAAGCTGATGCAGCCACTCTGGAAAACACTATGGAGGTTTGTCAAAAAGTTGAAAATAGAGCTACCCTATGATCCAGCAATTGCACTACTGAGTATTTACCCCAAAGATACAAATATAGGGATCCGAAGGGGTACATGCACCCCAATGTTTATAGCAGCAATGTCCACAATAGTTAAACTATGGAAAGAGCCAAGATGTCCATCAGCATATGAATGGATAAAGAAGATGTGGTATATATATTCAATGGAATATTATGCAGCCATCAAAAGGAATGAAATCTTGCCATTTGCAACAACGTGGATGGAACTGGAGGGTATTATGCTGAGTGAAATAAGTCAATCAGAGAAAGACATGTATCATATGACCTCACTGATATGAGGAATTCTTAATCTCAGGAAACAAACTGAGGGTTGCTGAAGTGGTGGGGGGTGGGAGGGATGGGGTGGCTGGGTGATAGACATTGGGGAGGGTATGTGCTATGGTGAGTGCGGTGAATTGTGTAAGACTGTTGAATCACAGACCTGTACCTCTGAAGCAAATAATACATTATATGTTAAAAAAAAAAAAAAGAAGAAGAAGAAGAAGAAGATAACAGGAAGGGAAGAATGAAGGGGGGGAAATCGGGAGGGGGAGATGAACCATGAGAGACTATGGACTCTGAATAACAAATTGAGGGTTCTAGAGGGGAGGGGGATAGGGGGATGTGTTAGCCTGGTGATGGGTATTAAAGAGGACACATACTACATGGAGCACTGGGTGTTATACACAAACAATGAATCATGGAACACTACATCAAAAACTAATGATGTAATGTGTGGTGATTAACATAACATAATAATAAAAAAAATGCTTCTAGAAAAATAGGTGATGGGGATGAAGGAGTGCACTAGTGATGAGCACCAGGTGTTATACTGGAAGCGTTGAATTACTAAATTGTACACCTGAAACTAATATTACATTGTATGTCAACTAACTGGAATTTAAATAAAACCTTAAAAAAAAAAAAAAACCCTTCCAATAACCGACTGAAAAGGGAAAGGCTTTTAAAAGAAGCTCCTGGATAAAGACATTGGGATTCACACTCAGTGAACAAAAGCTGGCAAGGAAAACATCTCAGAATGGTGGTGAGAAAACAACTAACTATATATTTAATTAAATGGCTTATTTTAGAACAGTTTTAGAATTACTGAAAAGTTGTGAAAATAGTACAGAGTTCCCTACCCCCATAATCAGTTTCCCCTGTTATTAATATCTATCACTATGGTATATTTGTTACAATTAACCAATATTTATACATTATTACTAAACTAAAGTTTATACTTTTAGATTGATTTAGCTTTTTACTTAATGTTCTTTTCCTGTTCCAGGATCTCATCCAGGATACCACATTAAATTTAATTGTCATGTGTCTTTAGGATCTTCTTGGCTGTGACAGTTTCTTAGTCTTTCCTTGTTTTTGATAAACTTGACAGTTCTGAGGAGTATTGACCAGCTACATTGTAGATGTCCCTCAAATGGAATTTATCTGATGTTTATCCTCATAATTTCACCGGGGTTATGTGTTTGGGGGATTATGATCACAGGAGTAAGGTGCCATTTTCAACATATCAAGGGTATATACTATCAAGAAGAGTTACTGCTTCATCACCTGGCTGATGTTAAACTTCATCACCTGGTTGAGTTAGTATTTCTTAGGTTTCTCCACTCAAAATTACTCTTGTTTTCTTCCCTTATACTCTTGGAAGGAAGTGACTATGCAAGCCACACTTAAGAAATGGAGAGCTAGGCTCCACCTCTATGAGGGTAAAGTATTTACATAAATTATTTGGAACTCCTCTCCACAGATTTGTTTCTCCCCACTCATTTGTTTATTTATTCGATCACTTATTTATATTGCTATGGACTCATAGCTATTTATTTTATACCTATATTATAATCCAATGTCTTTTATTTCTTGTTGCTCAAATTGTTTTCGGCTTTGGACATCAGGAACTCTTTCAGTCGGCTCTTGATCCTTTTGACAAACCCCAGTGATTGTGACTTGTTTTTGGTTTTGTTTTTGTTTTGAGCTCTTCCTAAGTTTCTGATACTAGAAGATATTCCAGGTTCAACTTGTGTATATCCTTCCTCAGTACTAAAATCAACCACCTCTATAATGAATCCTGGTTTCTCTTGTTGGAGAATGGTATTAGAAACAAAAATCTGGGTGCTAGATGTGCCATTGTTCCTGGGGTGTTGTTGCCCCTAGACTTTCTCAGTGCACAAAGCAAAGAAATATATGTATGTATACTAACTGGTATATATACATTATCTGTTTTCTATATGTAGCCACTGGTATCAATACTAAGCCAAACATAACTTAACACTGATGTCTCCAGTTCTAATCCATTATCATATATATCATTCTAGGCTCTTACCCAGGCTTCTATGTAAATTCACATTCCAATAGTGAGAAACCTGGCCACACTCATGCACCATTTCCTTAATTTTTCTACTCCAATATAAATGTATTGCTGTACCTCTGGGTTTTTTTCATATTATAGACTGCACTCAATTCTAAAATTATTTAGGTCAGGACCTTTCATCCTTACCCCTTCAGTGAGGTTGTTTCTTAATTCGGAATACAGTTATACCATTTTGCCCCATTTTGCGTCTACTATGAGATCTCCTAACATCTTAAATGATTTCTAAATTTGTGTACACTAAGGTTTCACTAATGTTCAGTAAAGTTCTATGGGTTTTGACAAATGCATAGTGTCATGTATCCACTACAACATCATACAGAATAGTTTCACCACCTTAAAAAAAAATCCCCTTTCATCCATTCCTTATATTCTCCCCAGCCAAACTCCTGGCAATCACTGATCTTTTGTACCACCATTATATAGTTTTGCCCTCTCCAGATTATCGTGTAATTGAAATCATACAGGATGTAGCCTTTTCAGACTATTTTCTTTCATTTAGCAATATGTGCTTAAGGCTCATTCATATCTTATTGTTGCTTGTTCACTCATTTCTTATCATGGAATACTATTCTATTGTATGAATGTATCACAATCTTCTTATCCATTTACATATGAAAGACATCTTAGTTGTTTCCAGTTTCTGATGATTACGAGTAAAGCAGCTATAAACACTCACATGCTGGTTTTCATGTGGACATAAGTTTTCAAATCATTTGGGTAAATGTCTACATACATGACTGCTAATCCTCGATCATATGGTGAGACTGTGTGTTGCTTTATAAAAAACTGCCTATCTCCTCAAGTGACCATACCATTTTGCATTCCCACCAGCAATTAATAGAGTTCCTGTAGCTCTGTATTCTCATTAGCAATTGGTATTTCCAGTTTTCTGGATTTTCACCATTTCAATATATGTGTCCACTAATTTTTTTAAAGAATTTCTTTAAAGATTTTATTTATTTGAGAGAGAGAGAAAGAGGGAGAGCAAGGAGGGAGAGTGAGAGGGAGAAGCCGACTTCCTGCTGAGCAAAGAGCCCAATTCAGAACTTGATCCCAGGACCCCGAGATTACAACCTGAGCCGAAGGCAGATGTTTAACCAACTGAGCCACCCAGGTGCCCCACTATCTAATCTTTAATTCAAGTTTTTTGTTGCTATTCCAGTAATGACTACTTAGGTAACTGGCATAAATTGAATAGACACAAACTAGTTACCTTTAGTTAGTTCCATCTTAAATATGAGAGGGGTACTGTCCATATGAGGGGGGTCACTGTGCCTGGACAGTTGAGTCTCTGGAGCACTAACAATCCTCATTGTTGCACTTGAAAATATGTTATATGATAGAGAATAGGAAATCAACTTAATTTTTTTCCTACAGCATAGCCAATTATCTCATCATTTCTCTAAAAATTTGTATATCCATTTCAATTAGTTACCAATTTATTTGAATTTGGGTTTGTTTCTGGGCTGTCTATTCTGATTTTGTGTGTATCTATTTGTCTGTCATAGTACTACATTGTTTTGTTAATACAGATTTTGTATTTGTCTTAATATGTGGAACTGGTTTCTCCCTATTTTATCCTTATTTTTCAAAATCTTATCCATTTAGGGAGTTTCTTCTTCTGCATACAATTTTAAAGTAATTTTCTAAGTCACCTTTCCCAAAAAATTTTTGCTAGAATTTTGGTCAGAATTGCTTTGAATTTATTAATTAATGTGAAAGAAATTTACATGTTTACAATGCAAAATTATCTCCTTCATGAACATAATATGTTTCACCATTTGGTTTTTGTCTTAGGTACTTTAAAGTAACTTTGGCATTTTTTTCACAAATATTTTTGTACACTTTCTTAGACAATCCTTAGATACTTCACAATTTTTGTTGCTTGTATAAATGGTATTTACTCTATATTTCCTGGTTTGTAATGGATGAATCCTATTGATTTTTATTGCTGATTTTAGATCTAGCATTTTTTGCATTTTATTATTAGTTTAAGAACTTAATTTTTTAAGTTTTATATATAAATTTTCATACCTTCTTAAATAATAAAAATTCTGTCTCTTTCTTTCCAATCATATACTTCATGTGTCTTTTTCTTATGTTATTGCTTTGGTCAGGACCAGTAGTAGGTTGACCAACTGTCCCAGTTTACCTGTGTCTGAGAGGGCTTCTAGGACATGGGACTTACTGTTAACTGTCCAAGTCAAACCACCCAGGTTTCCTGGGACTGAGGAGTTTCCCAGGATGCAGTGCTAAATTCAGGAAAGTCCCAGGCAAACCAGAAGGACTTGATCACCCTGCCTGTGGGAACTGGCTGAATGGTAGCAAGAAGAGAGGAAATCATTGTCTTGTTCTTTACATTAAAGGTAATGTGGCTAATTATTCCCATTAAATATATTATACCCTATAGAATTCTTTTAATAGCTTTTATTAAGTTAAGAAAGCTAATTTCTATTGCTTGTTTTCTAATCATTTTAAACACAAATAATTGTTAACACTTATCTAGTTCTTTTTCTTTACCTGTCAAGATAATAGACTTTGTTTTGTGTTGAATCATCCCAGCATTTTGGGGGACAGATGCTATTATATCATAATACAGTTGTAATGCACTGCTGTATTTGCTTAGCTAATATTTTCTTTTGGATATTTACATCAATATTCAAAAGTGGAATTGACCTATAAACTATTCCTCAAACTTTCCCTTCTTTTTTCTATTGTGTAATTGCATATATAAGAAAGAAATTATCTAATCCTTGAGAGTTTGACTGAATTCATCTATAAAACTATCTGAGGTTGGGGGGCAAGGGAAATTCTGAAAGTCCTTCTCAATTACTTTAGTGGTTACTAATCTATTTTAGTTTTCCCTTAATTTTGTCTTTTTGCCATTTGAGGGGAACTTATCTCTTACATCGAAGTTTTCCAATTTATTCAGTATTATTTGCATAATATTCTTTTATTGTCCAGCTTTATTGAGATATAATTGACATATAACATTGTGTGAAGTATACAATGTACTGATTTAATATACTTTTGTATTGCTATATTATTATCACTGTAGTGTTAACTAACATCTCCACCATGTCACTTAATTACCATTTCATTTTTGTAGTAAGAACATTTAAGATCTGGGCACCTGGGTGGCTCAGTTGGCTAAGCATCTGCCTTCCTTTGGCTCAGGTCATAATCCCAGGGTCCTGGGATAGAGCCCCTCATCAGGCTCCCTGCTCAGTGGGGAGTCTGCTTCTCCCTCTGCCCCTCCCCTCTGCTCAGGCTCTCTCTCTGGCTCTCTCTCTCAAATGAATAAATAAAATCCAAAAAAAAAAAAAATTTTTAGATCTATTCTCTTAGCAACCTTTAAGTATATAATAGAGTATTATTAATTATAACCACAATGTTGTGCATTAGATCCCCAGAACTTGTTCATCTTCTAACTCTAAGTTTGTATTCTTTGACCAACACTTCCCCAATTCCCCCACCATTTAGCCCCTGGTAACCACCATTCTACTTTGTTTCTACAATTTCAGCTTTTTTAGATTCCCATATAAGTGATATCATAAAGTGTTTGTTTTATCCTCCCCCTTTTTTTTAAATGGGCTCCACGCAGGGCCTGAACTCATGATGCTGAGGTCAAAACCTGAGCTGAGATCAGGAGGCAGACGCTTAACCCACTGAGCCACCCAGACGCCCCTAAAGTGTTTGTTTTATATATGCTTTAGATGTATATTTATTTCCAACTTTTCACTCTGAATTTTGTTTATTTAAATCTTATCATTTTTCCTTATAGGTTCTGCCATTAGTTTGTCTACTTGTTTTTTGAAAGAACAAGTTTTGGGAGTTGTGGATCCTCTCTAACTTTCTTCATGTGATCTCATTTTGTTCAATTTTATATTTACCTTTATTATTCCTTTTCTCTTAGGATTTACTCTGTTACTCTTTACCTCACTTCTTCATTTGAACACTGAGCTAATTTATTTCAATAGCTCTTCTCTGATAAATGTTTCAAATTTATTTCCTTCTAATATGCATCCCACAGGTGTTGACAAGTAGTGCTGTTTTCACTGCCATTTGGCCTAATTATTTCACTGTTTCCCTGATTTTCTCTTTGTATCAAGGATATTTTAATAGTATAAGCCATATTTTGGTATGGTTTCTAAATTTTATTTTTTTTATTGTTATTTTTTTTAAAGATTTTATTTATTTATTTGACAGAGAGAGACACAGTGAGAGAGGGAAGACAAGCAGGGGAAGCAGGAGAGGGAGAAGCAGGCTTCACACCGAGCAGGGAGCCTGACGCAGGGCTTGATCCCAGGACCCTGGGATCACGACCCGAGCCGAAGGCAGACGCTTAACGACTGAGCCACCCAGGCGCCCCTGGTTTCTAAACTTTAGACTTTGTTTCTAATTCCTAATTTTCTTAAATTATGACCATATTTCGTGTCCTGAATGGTACTGACTTTTAGGAATTTATTAAGGCTGCCTTGTATAATGAACTTAATGGACCTTGATATACTTGATAACAATTTTAAATAACAATTTCAAGAGATAATAGGTTCAATGTTATTTTCCATCAATCATTTGAAGATATTTCATTACTATATTCTTGCATTTAGTGCTACTGCTGAAAAGACTGATGATATCACTTACTCTCTAGGGGCCTGGTTTGTCCTGTCTGGAGCATTTAGAAGATTTTGTTATCTTTTATGTTCTCAACTGTCATTATAATGGGTCTAGGTGTAGTATTTTCTTATCAATTCTATCAGTGCTCTGTGATTCCTTTCCACCTAAGGATTCATACCTTTGTCCATATCTGAGAAGTTCTTATTCATTATTACTCCTGCTAATTTATCTCTTGCATGTATTCTTTTTCTCCTTTGGAAAGTCCTTTCAGTTATCCTTGATACTTCTAATTCTGTCCTCTCTCTTAATCTTTCTTTCATTCTTTCCACTTCTTTAGCATTTCCTGGCATCTTTCAGGAGAGTTCTTCAGCTTGATCACACAGCTTACTTGGTTTCTCTTCAGTTATATATATTCTGTTGTTCAATACATCCATGCAGTAATTTAGTTTAACAATATTATTTTTAGATCTAACTCTTTCAATTGTTTCTTCATAATTATCTGATCTACTTTATGTTTCCCAAATTCTCCTTTATCTCTCTGATAATAAAGAATATGTTTATTTTAAATTCTTGCTCTATATGTTCCATTAATCCTACATCCCCTTTTACGCATATTCTGTTTGTGCCTGTCCTTCCTAAGGCCTGTTCTTCTTACATCTCATGATTTCTTCATGATTTTCTTATTCTCCTAGAACTGAGGCATGCATTTTCCTATAGTGTCTCCCTCCAAGTAGGAGTAGGGTTCTGGGGCTAGACTGAGAAACTCAGGGTGAGGACCCTCTAGCAGATTAATTATACTACCTCTTTTTCACACATATGATAAAGCCTTGACATCTGTCTCCAGGAACTACAGATTTAGAAGGAGCATAGGATATTTAATGTAGCTTATTTTGGCTAAAAAGACCTGCAAGATAAATGAAAACTAGAACAGCCTACCTAAAGAATCTTAGGAAATAAAATGAACTCGTTTTTTTATTTCTATCACTTTCTTTGATAACTTCAGCTTTAAGATTGGTTCCAAATGAATGTATTCTATGAATGCTAACACTAGCATGTGGCAAAGATAATTAATTTTATTTGATTATAAAAAGGCCTGGGGTACCTGGGGCACCAACTCTTGATTTTGGGCTCAGGTCATGATCTCAGGGTCATGAGATCAAGCACTGTGTTGGGCTCCATGCTGGCCATGGAGCCTGCTTAAGATTCTCTCTCTCTCCCTCTTCCTCTGCCCCCTCCCATTTGTACTCTCTCTTTCTCATAAATAAATAAATAAATAAATAAATAAATATAGGCCTGCCTTACATATGAAATGTATATGTCTTTCTAAACATTTCCCAGACCCATCCCCAATTTTAAAGAGGAAATACAAAACGATTTTTCCCTAATCAACAAGGAGACATTCTAAAGCATGGTCTAACGGGTGGGGAAAAACCCACTAGCCAAAACAAGAAATATAGACTATGATAATCTATAAAAATTGGTTGCCTGCCATGATACTGATTTCATAGAAGGAAGAAATGGAAGGACAGTTATGCAATTATCAATATTAGACATCAACCTAGGGCAACTATACTACTCAATTTCCTGTCAGTAAAACAACAGTAATATTTGATCCACCTCTACCCCCATATTAACAGTAAAATAGCCACTTGGAAAGGGAATAAATTTCATGGAGAATTTAACGTTTCATGGTTAAGTGCGGAGGCATTCTTATCAGTGAGCTCAAGTTTCAATGCAGGTACTTCACAGCTTTATGGCCTTGGCAAGGTGACTTCACTCCCTTTGTTTTTATTTCTTTGTCTGTAAAACAGAATTGACAACAGCACAAACCCCTATAGGGATGTTGGAGGAATTCAAGCAGAGAGTGTATGGAAAATACTACATGACATATGGTACCACCCCCAAAACATTACTGATTATTATCTTAGGTGAACATGAATATCAAGTGGGATGTACAGACTTTTTAAAAATAGTTGCTACTGGCCAAATATTATTAGGGTTCAGGTGGCTCAGAGAACATTTCTTTCCTTTAAGCAATTGAGTAAGCATTTTAACTCAGAATCAGTAGATAGAATGCAATTCAAAGCTGATTTAGAGCCCTGAACAGGAGTGATGTGGTCAAAGTGAACACACACAAACAGGCATGAAATAGTCTGAAAAGCAAAATCTCAAACACTATAAACTTGGAAGAAGAGTTGACAGCATGACCCAGGAAGCACCTTTGGAATGTTTACTTTTTAAATACAATTTGACTTAGCACTTAACCTAAAGTTTATTTTTACACCTTCAAAACTATGACACCACAGAGAAAAAATAATCCAGATTTTTTTACAATAGGATGTAATCTCTGATGTAACTAGTGGCCAGGTCGATAAGAGCTTGTAAAATCACAGTGGTATCAATCCAGAACAATAATCAAAGAAAACTGTCACTGGACAAAAAGCAGAAATTCACCGTAACAACTCCTGGCTAAGAGTTTCATCCATATTTTAAATTAAGAATTGGTTTATGAAATTAATAATTTTAATAGTTAAGTGCGAAAGAGGTAAAGAATGTGTGGCAATTGTGTGTGCATGCGTACGTGCATGTGCATGCATGCCTCTGTATGTGTGTGTGTGTGTGTGTGTGTGTTAGGAAAAATAATACCCCCTAAGCTGTCCACATCCTAATCCTCAAACTTGTGAATATGTTATGTTACATGGCAAAATTATATTACATAACTTCATCTGTTCAATCATACCCATCTTTTCTGTTGCTAATCAGCTGATCATTAAAAAGGCAAGATTTTCCTGGATTACTTGGGTAGGTCCTAACTAATCTCATGAGCCCTCAAGAGTGGAGAACCTTTCCACAGTGGGTCAGAGAGATATGTTGTGACAAGGACTCAACCTACCATTGTTACCCTTTGAAAATGGAGGAAGAAGGGGAGGGAGGAAAGATGGCAGAGGAGTAGGGGACCCCATTTCAACTGGTCCCCGGAAGTGAGCTGGATATCTACCAGACCACTCTGAGCACGCACGAAACCAGCCTGAGATGTAAGAAGATCTGGATCTCTACAAACAGAGTATCGCAGGCGGTTGGTTTTGAGGTAGGAAGCGGAGAGCCGTGATTCTGTGGGCAGATATTGGAGGATAAATGGCAGCGGGGGGGGTGCCTGGCTGTGGGGATCCTACACCGCCGGTGAGTAACAGCCTCGCTCACTGCGGACAGGCACAGACTCGCAGACCAGTAGCGATGGGAAGGGACTTTAGGGCAGCCCCCGGGGTGGAGGACCAGACCGGTGGGATCGCGCGCACGTGAACCGCAGCCACCTGGACAGAAACCGGAGCGACCGTCGCGCGCACGCGAACTGCAGCCTCCGAGACGGAAACCCGGAGCGCCGGGGTCCCGCAGGTGAACTGCAACCTCCAGGGTGGAAACCCAGAGTGGCGGAGTCGTGCGCACGCGAAATGCAGTCCCCGGGACAGGACCCCAAGTGGCAGAGCCGCGCGCGCGAACACATGCACGCACAAGCTGGGAGCGGCTGGTGGTTTTAGAAGCACAAAGGGCAGAGATGTGCCACGACCTGGAGGCAGGACTGGGGTGCTACAGAGGGGCGCACAACCCAGGCCGTTGCAGTTTATAGCAGCACGGACAGAAACGGAGATGGTGTGGCCTGGAGAGCTCACTGAAGAACAGACTGAGGTCTCTCTGCTCTGAGGCAGAGGGTTGGAAACAGTCTCTTCTGCTCTGACTCGCGGAAGAGACGCGGAAAGCCGCCAGGGAAAGGCGCCAGAGAACAAAAGCCCCAAAGACTGATTCCCACTGAGCCCATCCCCCGCCACAGGGGCGCAGGGCAACTCCGCCCAAACAGGGTTGCCTGAGTAACAGCGCGGCAGGCCCCTCCCGCAGAAGACAGGCTGGGAAAACAAGAGGCCAGCAACCCTAAGGTCCCAAGAAAACGGGTGCATCTTGCTTGGGTTCTGGTCAATAATTTGGACTCTATACATTCCCTTAAACACCCATCAACAGAATGACTAGGAGGAGGAGCCCCCAAAACAGAAAAGACTCAGAGATTATGACTTATGCTGCAGATTTACAAGTGGAAGCAGATATAACCAAGATGTCGGAGATGGAATTCAGGCTAGCAATTGTGAAGACAATGGCTACAATGGAGAAATCAATTAATGGCAACATAGAGTCCCTAAGGGCAGAAATAAAAGGGGAATTGGCAGAATTTAAAAATGCTATCAATGAGATCCAATCCAATCTAGATAATCTAACAGCTAGGGTAACTGAGACAGAAGAGAGAAAAAGCAATAAAAAGAGGAAAGAGGAGGCCAGGGAAAAACAACTCAGAATCCATGAAAATAGAATCAGAGAAATAAGTGACACCATGAGGCGTTCCAATGTCACAATCATTGGAATCCCGGAGGGAGTGGAGAGAGAGAGAGGGCTAGAAGATGTATTTGAGCAAATCGTAGCTGAGAACTTCCCTAATCTGGAGAATGAAACAAACACTCGAGTCCTAGAGGCAGAGAGGACCCCTCCTAAGATCAAGGAAAACAGGCCAACACCCCGGCATGTAATAGTAAAACTTGCAAATCTTACAACCAAGGAAACCATCTTAAGGGCAGTTAGGGGGAAGAGATTCCTTACGTACAGAGGGAAGAACATCAGAATAACGTCAGACCTATCCACAGAGACCTGGCAAGCCAGAAAGGCCTGGCAAGACATATTCAGGGTACTAAATGAGAAGAACATGCAGCCAAGAATACTTTATCCGGCAAGGCTTTCATTTAGAATGGATGGAGAGATGCAGAGCTTCCACAACCGGCAGAAGTTGAAAGAATATGTGACCACTAAGCCGGCCCTGCAAGAAATATTAAGGGGGGTTCTATAAGAGGAGAAAGACCCCAAGAGTGATCTACAACAGAAATTTACATGGACAATCTATAAAAACAACGTCTTCACAGGCAGCATGATGACAATTAATTCATATCTTTCAATAATTACTCTCAACATGAATGGCCAAAACGCTCCCATAAAACGGCACAGGGTTGCAGATTGGATAAAAAGACAGGACCCATCCATATGCTGTCTACAAGAGACTCATTTTGAACCTAAAGATACATCCACACTGAAAGTGAAGGGATGGAGATCCATCTTCCATGCCAGCGGACCTCAAAAGAAAGCTGGGGTAGCAATTCTTATATCAGACAAATTAGATTTTAAACTAAAGTCTGTAATAAGAGACACAGAAGGACACTATATCATTCTTAAAGGGTCTATCCAACAAGAAGATCTAACAATTGTAAATATCTATACCCCCAACATGGGAGCAGCCATCTACATGAGCCAACTGTTAACCAAAATAAAGAGTCATATTGATAACAATACGTTAATTGTAGGAGACCTCAATACTCCATTCTCAGCAATGGACAGATCGTCTAAGCAGAAAATCAACAAGGAAACAAGAGCTTTGAATGATACATTGGACCAGATGGAACTCATAGATATTTACAGAACATTCCAGCCTAAAACAACAGAATACTCATTCTTCTCGAGTGCACAAGGAACTTTCTCCAGAATAGACCATATACTGGGTCACAAATCAGATCTCAACCAATACCAAAAGACTGAGATTATTCCCTGCATATTCTCAGACCACAATGCTCTAAAACTGGAACTCAATCACAAGAAAAAATTTGGCAGAAATTCAAACACTTGGAAGCTAAAGACCACTCTGCTCAAGAATGTTTGGGTCAACCAAGAAATCAAAGAAGAACTTAAACAATTCATGGAAATCAATGAGAATGAAAACACATCAGTCCAAAACCTATGGGATACTGCAAAGGCGGTCCTAAGGGGGAAATACATAGCCATCCAAGCCTCACTCAAAAAAATAGAAAAATCCCGAATTCACCAACTCTACACCTTAAAGAACTAGAGAAAAAGCAACAAACGACGCCTAAGCCACACATTAGAAGAGAAATACTTAAAATTAGAGCAGAGATCAATGAATTAGAAACCAGAAACACAGATCAGATCAATGAAACTGGAAGTTGGTTCGTTGAAAGAATTAATAAGATTGATAAACCACTGGCCAGACTTATCCAAAAGAAGAGAGAAAGGACCCAAATTAATAAAATTATGAATGAAAGGGGAGAGATCACGACCAACACCAAGGAACTAGAAACAATTATTAGAAATTATTATCAACAACTATATGCCAATAAACTGAGCAACCTGGAAGAAATGGATGCCTTCCTGGAAACCTATAAGCTGCCAAGACTGAAACAGGCAGAAATTGACAACCTGAATAGGCCAATAACCAGTAACGAGATTGAAGCAGTGATCAAAAACCTCCCCAAAAACAAGAGTCCGGGGCCTGATGGATTCCCTGGGGAATTCTACCAAACATTCAAAGAAGAAATAATACCTATTCTACTGAAGCTGTTTCAAAAAATAGAAACAGAAGGAAAACTTCCAAACTCATTCTATGAGGCCAGCATTACCTTAATCCCCAAACCAGGCAAAGACCCCATCAAAAAGGAGAATTTCAGACCAATATCCCTGATGAATATGGATTCCAAAATCCTCAACAAAATCCTAGCTCATAGGATCCAACAATACATTAAAAGGATCATCCACCACGACCAAGTGGGATTTATCCCCAGGATGCAAGGGTGGTTCAACATTTGCAAATCAATCAATGTGATAGAACACATTAATAAGAGGAGAAAGAAGAACCATATGGTCCTCTCAATTGATGCAGAAAAAGCATTTGACAAAATACAACATCCTTTCCTGATTAAAACTCTCCAGAGTATAGGGATAGAGGGAACATTCCTCAAGTTCATAAAATCTATCTAAGAAAAACCCACAGCGAATATCATCCTCAATGGGGAAAAGCTGAGAGCCTTTCCCTTAAGATCAGGAACACGTCAAGGGTGCCCACTCTCACCACTGTTGTTCAACATAGTACTAGAAGTCCTAGCAACAGCAATCAGACAACAAAAAGAAATAAAAGGTATTCAAATTGGCAAAGAAGAAGTCAAACTCTCTCTTTTCGCAGACGACATGATACTTTATGTGGAAAACCCAAAAGACTCCACCCCCAATTACTAGAACTCATCCAGCAATTCAGTAATGTGGCAGGATACAAAATCAATGCACAGAAATCAGTTGCTTTCTTATACACTAACAACGCAACTGTAGAAAGAGAAATTAAAGAAACGATTCCATTTACAATAGCACCAAAAACCATAAGATACCTCAGAATAAACCTAACCAAAGAGGTAAAGGATCTATACTCTAGGAACTACAAAACACTCATGGAAGAAATTGAAGAAGACAAAAAGATCGAAAAATATTCCATGCTCATGGATCAGAAGAATAAACATTGTTAAAATGTCTATGCTACCCAGAGCAATCTACACCTTCAATGCCATCCCGATCAAAATTCCAATGACATTTTTCAAAGTGCTGGAACAAACAATCCTAAAATTTGTATGGAATCAGAAAAGACCCCAAATCACCAAGGAAATGTTGAAAAAGAAAAACAAAGCTGGGGGCATCACATTGCCCGATTTCAAGCTATATTACAAATCAGTGATCATCAAGACAGCATGGTACTGGCACAAAAACAGACATACAGACCAATGGAACAGAATAGAGAACCCAGATATGGACCCTCCACTCTATGGTCAAATAATCTTTGACAAAGCAGGAAAAAAACATGCAATGGAAAAAAGACAGTCTCTTCAATAAATGGTGCTGGGAAAATTGGACAGCCACATGCAGAAGAATGAAACTCGACCATTTTCTAACACCACTCACAAAGATAAACTTAAAGTGGATGGAAGATCTCAATGTGAGACAGGAATCCATCAAAATCCTAGAGGAGAACATAGGCAGTAACCTCCTTGATATCGGCCACAGCAACTTCTTTCAAGATACATCTCCAAAAGCTAGTGAAACAAAAGCAAAAATGAACTTTTGGGACTTCATCAAGATAAAAAGCTTCTGCACAGCAAAGGAAACAGTCAACAAAACACACAAAGAGGCAACTCACAGAATGGGAGAAGATATTTGCAAATGACACTACAGATAAAGGGCTGGTATCCAAAATCTATAAAGAACTTCTCAAACTCAACACCCAAAAAACAAATAATCAAGTCAAAAAGTGGGCAGAAGATATGAAAAGACACTTCTCTGAAGAAGACATACAAATGGCTAACAGACACATGAAAAAATGTTCATCATCATTAGCCATCAGGGAAATCCAAATCAAAACCACACTGAGATACCACCTCACACCAGTTAGAATGGCAAAAATGGATAGGGAAAGAAACAACAAATGTGGGAGAGGTTGTGGAGGAAGGGGAACCCTCTTACACTGTTGGTGGGAATGCAAGTTGGTACAGTCACTTTGGAAAACAGTGTGGAGGTGCCTCAAAAATTTAAAAATAGAGCTACCCTATGACCCAGCAATTGCACTACTGGGTATTTACCCCAAAGACACAGATGTAGTGAAAAGAAGGGCCATATGCACCCCAATGTTCATAGCAGCAATGTCCGCAATACCCAAACTGTGGGAAGAGCCGAGATGCCCTTCAACAGATGAATGGATAAAGAAGATGTGGTCCATATATACAATGGAATATTACTCAGCCATCAGAAAAGATGAATACCCAACTTTTACATCAACATGGATGGGACTGGAGGAGATTATGCTAAGTGAAATAAGTCAAGCAGAGAAAGTCAAGTATCATATGGTTTCACTTATTTGTGGAACATTAGGAATAACATGGAGGACATTAAGAGAAGGAAGGGAAAAATGGGCAGGGGGAATTGAAGGAAGAGATGAACCATGAGAGACTATGGACCTGAGAAACAAACAGGGTTTTAGAGGGGAGCGGGGAGGGGGGATTGGTTAGCCCGGTGATGGGTATTAAGGAGGGCACGTACTGCATGAAGCACTGGGTGTTATACGAAAACAATGGATCGTGGATCACTACATCAAAAACTAATGATGTATTGTATGGTGACTAACATAACATAATAAAATTAAAAAAAAAAAAAGAAAAAAGAAAATGGAGGAAGAAGGCCACCAACCAAGTAATGTGGTGGCCTCTGAAAGCTGGGAACGACACTCAGCTTACAGCCAGTAAGAAAACAGGACCTCAGTCACACCCTTGCAAAGAATGGGATTCTTCCCACAACCTGAATGAGGAAGGAAACAAGATTGTCCCCTTTTATAAAGCCTCCAACAAGAAAGGCAACCCAGTCAGCTACCTTGATTGTAGCCCTGTGAGATCAGATGGAATTCTGACCAACAAAACTATATGATAATAAATTTGTGTTGTTTTAAACTAATAAATGTGTGTTAAATTGTTATGGCAGCAGTAGAATACCAATATTAGAGACAGAGTTTTGTTTGTTTGTTTGTTTGTTTAATTTTATTTATTCATTCAACAGAGAGAGAGCACAAGCAGGGGGAGTGGCAGGCAGAGGGAGAGGGAGAAGCAGGCTCCCCGCGGAGCAGGCAGCCTGATGCGGGGCTCGATCCCCGGACCCTGGGAGAATGACCTGAGCCGAGGGCAGATGCTTAACCAACTGAGCCACCCAGGAGTCCTGAGACAGAGATTTTTAAAAGACAACTAACTGCCCAAACAGTGAAACTCTCAAATTTTATTGCAAAAAGCTTATTAGTAAAAATAACACAAAGCTCTGTGCCAGGGTCCTGAGCAAAAACCTCAGAACACATGCCCCACAAGGCAGGCAGGACCATCCCCTTCCTGAATATTATCAGACATTTCTTCATGTAGAGAAGGAATTAGCTGTAAACATATGTTCTAGGATGTAGATGGTTCATGGACACAGGGATAGAACTGAAGAAGAAAGACACTCTGAAAAGCAGGGCTGTTAGGAATATAAGCCTGTTTACCAGTCATTGCACAGTTTTGTATTTTGGCCAAGCCAAGCCAGATGTAAGATATTTGAATTTCTGTAGCATATGTCCTAGGCATCTACTGAACAACCTCCACTTTATTTGCATTCATGTACCAGATCACCCATTCTTACTCTACCCTGGAGTATGCAGGGGATTGTCTCTACCTCCAACAGTTCCAGACGGGGCCTGAATTGGCTAAATTTCAATAACCTATCCCAACTCCTTAGCCACAGTCTTTTCAGCAATGGGCAAGAAATTCAGGCCTAAGCTCATCAGTGCATTGCATTCTCCTGACAATAGAGCTAGTCCATATCATGGGACCTACCTACGCTGATCCAATGAGAATGTCCCAAGGTTTGTTCTGTAAGTACTGAGATCTAGACTTTTCTTCCTATGGTTGTTGTGGTAGAGGACAACCGTGTACAACAACCACAGTCCTTGCTTCTCTTATGGACAGAGCCACACAAGCTAGAGGTCAGAGCCCAGGAGCATGCCAAAAGGCAGAGCTGGAGACCTAGTGAAAAACGAGACCCATAAATGTGTCTGTGGTCAGTCCTACCTCTGCACTGTTCAATTACATGAGCCAGTAAATTTCCCTTTCTTATTTAAGCCATTAAGACAAATGTTCTCTCATTTCCAACTGAAATATTCCTGTCTGGTAGACTACTATACTCTAGTGCATACTCTATACTCTAAAAGGCCACACTTCCTGGAGAGATGATAGAGGATCTAATGACTGCCCAGTGAGGATAGACGGGCGTCAGCAACAAGACCATATAGCTGGTACAGGAAGTGTTACTTAGAATGGAATACATATAAATATATATTTATTTCTGCATACATTTACATATTGCCCATATGATTATTTATCAATTTATATACAGCCCAATCAAGAGTACGACCAGTTACTTTCAACTAGGGTATTTTATTGTCTTTGTAAAATTTCGAGTTGAAAAGTTCTTTGCTGTACTGGTCACCAGAATTGAGTGGACATTAACAGCACAGAACATGGGACCTGGGAAGCAGCCCTCCCTCCATGTCAACTCTGCTCTGCAGCACATACCGGGGAGCTAAGCAAGCTCCATGAAGACAGAATTCTCAAAGAAATGTTGCTCACCTATGTGGTATGTCCTGAGCACCATAATTACGGATGCTAAGATCAGAGCAGGGCCTTAAAGCAAAGGCACTTCTCTCTCAGGAGTAGGATTCTAAAATGAACTTGAAAAGTAAAAACTGCATGTAATAAAAACTACGCTTGGGTGCCTGGTGGCTCAGTCGGTTGGGCGTCTGACTTCAGCTCAGGTCATAATCTCAGGGTCCTGGGATGGAGCCCCAGGTTGTCTCCACACTCAGCAGGGAGTCTGCTTGTCCCTCTCTCTCTGCCCCTCCCCCAGCCTGTGCTCTCTCTGTCTCTCTCCCAAATAAATAAAAAAAATCTTTTAAAAAAATCTCTTTAATTGCCAATAAAGCACAGTATACATTGTTGTGTGTATTTAACTCAACAAAATAAGAAGGATTATGTTACAAAATATCGTCTATGGGATTTCTTTATTTTACCGAACACAACTGAATTAGAGTAAATCCAATGCAGCCCCACCATATATACTTATGTATATACATTCTTTCACATAGAATGTATAGTAGTTAGGTGGTTAAGTGAAAAACTATAAATATACAGACAGATGTGGATATATACAGCCATCCTTGACTTCTCTCTTTCTCTTACAACCCAAAGTGTCAGCAAATTCTTTCAGTTTTACCTTCCATTTTTACCACCTCATGGTTGGTTCAAGCCACCATCATCACTCACCTGAATCATCATTATAGTCTAGTTAGTGGTCTCCCTGTTTCACTCTTGACTTCCTAAGTCTATTGGACTTAGGAAGTCCAATAGACCAGTGACCCTGGTAAAAGGTGAATCAGACCACTTCACTCTTCTGTTCACGATGTTCCAATGGCTCCCATTTCAGGGAAAACAACAAATCCCTTACAAAGACCTAGAGAACCTGGCTTAACCCAGTGTGCTATTTCCTCTGTCTCTGTATCTCCTTCATGTTTCCTTGGCTTACTCTGATTCAGCCACTCCAAACTCTTTATTGTGCCCCAAAATGCACCAGGCACATTTTCAGTATCACGGCCTTGTACTTGCTTTTTTTCCTGCCTAGAATGCTCACCTCTCAAATGCCCACATGATTTATTCCCTTATTTCTTCAGGCCTTTACTCACATGTTACCTTCTTACGGATACCTTCCCTACCCAAAGTCTCTAAAATATCAACCCACCCGGGGCACCTGGGTGGCTCAGTCGTTAGGCATCTGCCTTCAGCTCAGGTCGTTGATCCCAGCGTCCTAGGATCGAGCCCCACACGGGGCTCCCTGCTCCGCGGGAAGCCTGCTTCTCCCTCTCCCTCTGCTTGTGTTCCTTCTCTCTCTGTCTCTCTGTCAAATAAATAAAAATTAAAAATAAAATAAAAATTAAAAAAATAAAATAAAATATCAACCTACCCGCCCCCTCTCCTTAGCATTTACCACTACCAAACATAATGTATATTTTACTAATTAATCTTGTTTGTTGTCTATCTACTCCTCTAACATATAAAGTTTGTAAGTACATGGATTATTTTAAATCTTTTTGTCTGTTATAAAACCCCCAGCACTTAAATGATCATTAAATACTTGTTGAATGAATGAATAAACAAATGCATACAGATGAGCTCCATTAACTTAAGTCTATGTAAAGATGAGAAAGGGTTAATCGGTAATGATCAAGACTATCCTATATGTTGTTTACCAGACAGTTTGTGAAGTGATGTAAGTTAAATAGTCTATTGAATGAAATTATACAAATGTGAAGAGTGTATAGGAATTCTTTTGCCTATCTTTAATTACTCCTAACCAGCAATAAACCTCAACCAATTTGACTGTTGTGGACAGAGCCTATGACAGATTCTATGTTTGCTGCCCCCTAGAATTCATGCCTTGTATAATCCCTTCTCCTTGAGAGTAGATGGGACCTGTGACTTGCTTCTAACCGAGGGACTATGGCAAAGGTGATGGGATGTCACTCCTTCGATTAGGTTACCTAATATGGCAAAGATGAAAGGATTTGTGGATGTAATTAAAATCCCATGTAGGCTGATTTTGAGTTTATCAAAAGGGAAATCATTTGGATGGGTGTGACTTAATCAGGTGAGAGTCCTTCCAAGAGACACTGGGTCCTTCCTCAGGTGAGAGATTCTTCCGGCTGGCTTGACGAAGTAAGCAGCCATGTTGAGGAATTCCACACAGCTGGGACCTGGAAGCATCCTCCAAGACTTGAGGACAGCCTCCAGGTTATACACAGCAAAAATGGAGCCCTCAGTTATAAGCCACAAGGAAGTTAATTTTGCCAACAACCTAAACGACATGAGAAGCAGATCTTTCCCCCAACAAGCCTCCACATGACAATGTAGCCTGACTGATACCTTGATTAGAGCCTTGTGAGATGGAGCAGAAGACCCAGCTAGGCTGTGCCTAGACTTCTGACCCCACAGAAACTTCAAGATAATAAATGTGTGCTGTTTTAAGCAATTAATCTGTGTTAATTTGTTACATGCAAAAGTAAACTAATATGGGGGCTCAGGGAATAATTATAGTCCAGGACTGATCTTGTCCACTCTGTCATCTGCTATGATGCCCACACTTTCCTTTAGTTATTACTGGTTGCATAAAGTCCATGATTTTGATAATGCACTTGTTCAAAGTAGTCTTTGGGATCTGAGTCTACACTAAATTATTTCTGTGGAAGGATCTGCCTTCTTCCAGTATGTACTACTTAATGCTGATTACCTGCTTTACTTGTTAACAAAAATGGCTTTAGGAACCAGGACTCTACCTCATTAATCTTAGCCACCTACATTGTTTCGATCTTTTTTTCTTTCTGGCATTAGCAATATCAGTATACCTGCTATGATCAGAGGAAGGAGGCTTTAATCCCCCTTGCCAAGAAGAGTTACTTCTATTGGGAGTCAACACTGAGAATAAATAAACCAGTGAACAGAATCCTGAGAATTATGATGCTTCCTCAGTAAGATTTGTCAGTCTTCCTCGGGGTGCTGCAATAGCTAGGGGGCATCACCATTTAAGAAATCCATTTCCCAATGTAATTCCAGTCTCATCAAAAGGAGCCTCATTTCACTTTCTCCTCCTCTGTTTTTCTTCTCCTTTCTCTAAATGTGCCCTGAAGACGTCTTGGAGGCACAGAGAGGAATAAAAGAAAAGGGGGAAAGAGGGACCATGGAAGGAAAGGAAGGAGGGAGGGAGGGAAGTTGAATAAAGCTACTTTTTCATCCACTGTGCTTAATATTTTCACATAAGTAATTCCATCTAATCTCTGGAAGATTAGGTGGAGAGGCTAGGAGAAGTTGAACGAATTATCCAGAGTTATAATGAAATTAGTAGTTCCATAGATGTTTCCACAAGTTTTCTTCAAAAGTAAGCTGTGTTTTGAATTGTTCTCACTGTGTGTGTTTTTCTGTTGTTGGCTATAGTTTATTTTAGGCAATTATCATATATGATGAGGTTATGCGTGTTTCAAAAATCCTTATTAAATTCCAAGAAAGAAAATGTGTTAAAATTATAAAAATTGATATACACAATTAGCTAATTTCTGAGAATAAAAGTATTTACTGCAGTGCAACATAATGAATGTGCTATATGCGATAACCTAATATTAACCAATTTTAAATGCATAATATTTCTAACATTTTATTCCTATCTCTAGGTTAAAAGTCATTACCAGAGTACCAGACTCTTCTGTTTTGCACATATTATAAGATGTTTACTACAAAATGCAAGCTGTTTAAAGTTGTCTCCTGTGGCTAAAGCTAAAACCCAGGAAACAAGACAACAAAGCAAAAACCAAAGAAGATATCATGTTGCCATTAAAAGTCTGTTCCAGTAAAGCTTCAGTAAGAATTGACTGTTGATATTTTTTCAATGTTGTATCTCTAATGAAATATCAGAGTAAAAGGAAATTCATTATGTTGTAACTTAGGGGAAGGAAGATGTTTTCACTGAAAAAGCTGGCTTTTCAGTTGGACTTTGATTTCTAGTCCAGTAATTGTCAAATATCCGGTGAGTAAAGGAGAAAAGAGTAATCTAGACCAAGAAAGTAGCCAACACTTTTCCAAACTCACCTAGAAGAAGGAAGAAGCAAAGGCAAAAGACCCCTGGTTCTTGGTTTCAAGGACGTTTTCTCACATCCATGGCCAGAAAATCCTGCACCCCAACTACTGAGATGATATGTGTTGTAGTGGCAAAGTACTCAGACTATGGACCAAGCCTGCCTGAATTCCAGCATAGCTTCTGCCTCTCCTGTTACTAAACATCTTCTGGTTCTTTCTCTCGTTTCCTCTTTCCTCATCTATACAATGGGAGTAATAGTCGTACCTACTCATAGCATGGCTTTGAGCACTGAAGAGACAATGCGTGAAGTGGATTTAGAACAGCGCCTGGCATATAGTAAGTTCAATAAACGGTAATTGTTGCTTGAGCTATTACTGATTAGCAAAAGCAACACAGCATAGCAAAGCAGTGACATATTTGGGATGTAGAACCATACAACCTGGGTTCAAATCCTAGTTCCACCACTTGTTAGTGGGAAATAATGTAATCTTGAACTCTCCATGCCTCAGTTACTCATCTTGAAAATTATAATAATACTAGCAAGTACCTCATATAAGTTAATATTTATAAAGTACTTAGAACAGTGCCTGGAATATTAGGACTTATTATATTTAAAAAATAAATGAGTAATCCAAACTAGACTCCTCCAACTGCTGTAACAGGAGGTCTGCTCTGACCAAATGGCTCCAGTTGCCAGTGCATTTAAGACTGCCCCTTGTGTGTAAACATTCTTAAGGAAAACACATAAGACCTAGAGCAAATTTGTTTCCAAAACACAGGTTTCTGACCCTACACTAACATTACTCCAGTTCCAAAGACTAGACATAATTTCAGAGATGCTCTATCTATAATGCCCTTCCTTCTCAGCTCCTTGTCTCCATGTAATAATTATCACCTAATTTCCTCCCACATGAAAGCAGACTTTCAGACTTCCTGAACTCATTCCTGAAACAAGGCCAAAGATGTTAATTCACATCCAATATTTTCCTAGATTCCTCTTTCTATTTCAATTAGAGAAACTTGGATATGCAAAAGAAAAATCCAAAAGAGAATGGTGAAAATGGAAGGGAATGGGGTCTTTTAAGACGCATCTTACACATCTCTTCTTATAGGAAATACCCCGTAATTCCCCAGGATAAAAGAGGTACTCTATTTGGTGACAGCATAATATTTGGGAAAAATGTCAATGGTAAGCAATTCCATTGTTTTATAAACATGTGTAATATAGACTATGCTGCAGTAATAAAATAAATCCTAATTCCAGTGGTTTAATACAAAAAAGGCTCTGTTCTCACTCAAGTCACAATCCAATAAAAGTTGGATGAATCTCTTGAGAAGCTCATTTCCAGGCAGGGACTCAGAGACCCAGGTATCTCCTGTCCTGTGAGTTCATCATCACATCAGACATATGAACTGTAGAGAGTGATGTTTTAAGACCAGGCCTAGAATCACTTCTGTCAATATTCCATTGGTAAGAACTAGTCATATGATGCCAACTCAATAGTAGAAAAGAAGCTGAGATGCGTAGTTTTCCTGAGCTCCCAGGAAACAGAAATGGAATTGCTGAACATCCAGCAAGTCTCTGCCACAGTGGATGTTTTGCTCACTTTACTCTGAACAATCTGGACAGAAGTTTCTTATCAATCCCACCAACATATCATCAATAATTATTGTGGGTGCCAATAAATATTAGTTCAATAAATTAATAAAAAAAAAACCCTATCCATATTCCTGCCTTTCTGGTGAGTTTACCTTTTGGGCTGTTCTTTACCAAAATCTTGGAGAATTTCTTTAATAGAAGAGATAACTCCCTTCTAGTTACAGCTTTCTTAACTGCTCAGCCTGGGACAATGGCTGCCCCCTCCCCCTTGACTAGTCTTTGAAGCAAGGCTGAAGTAAGTTATCAAAGCCAAGTCACAAACAAAGCAAGAGTCAGATGCCACAGGGCAGAATGAAGCTTCAGCAGTTTATGTGAATGTGGGCTAGGAACAAAGAGTGAAGTATTTTTGGATATCAGATGATAGACAACAACATTGTGATTGGATAAACAGAAGTGATGCACCCTATGGAATCGTTCTGATGTCAAAAGAAGAAAGGAATGAAAGGAAAGGTACAGGACATTTATCAGGATGAAAACGTAATGTGGTCAAAATAGTTTACCTTGGTCATGGTTGTTGATTTCTTAGGGTGGCACCCTGGTATGCCCCATTTAATCTCTAAACCAAAATGTAACCATATCTGACATGCCTTGACAAAACAAGAAACCTTTCTTGTTTAGCAGTATATTTTTCTAGCCTGACTTGTCATAAAAAAAGAGGACCTGAAGCATTCACTGCTATGTATCTTCTATTTGAGTCCATTACTCCATATTACTTGTCTAGTGACCATGAGTCCAGTTCTGCACCCAAGAGTATGAAATTGAAACAAAGTCTATGTGTAGTCTCTGTCCTCAAGTATGTTGTCAGCTCATCAGGGAGAGGAGGTATTGGGTGATATCACTAACTAGGCCACCTGAGCCAAAATACGTATAATTACCTGTGTGTATAAGTCAAGGTGAATCCCTTAATCTTTTTGAACTCAATGTCCTAATCAACAAAATGAGAACACTGAATCAGATGATTTCTAAATGCCCTTCTCAGTCCAAGGTTCTAGGATACCATGCTCTGTGATTGATAAAAATGTGACTACGAGTTTCAGAATCCTGTTTAGGCACAGCAGGCCCAAAAGAGCTGGTTCCTGGAACAAATGAGAAGAATTTCTATTAAAGATATTGGAGTCTGTTTGACAAAGATGTTTGGTTGCTCATATCTGACCTATTCTTAAAAGGTCAGCAACTCCTTCAAAACAACAAACACAACACCTTTACCAGGACAGACTCTCTGCATTTATAGTCCTAGGTGGTTCACACAGGTGTGAGGTCACTTAAGTGTTCTGGGCAGTTCATGATGTCCCTGAGCTCCAACGAGGTGATTCAGCAGCCTATGTGACCACTTTTGTGTCCTTTGTGAGATGATCTTATTTATGGGTTTGGCCTTCTCTTCCATTCTGAAAATGTTTCCAAATGTGAGTTGCTTTCATTCCTTACAAAAAGGGGAAATGGGATGTTCAAGAGGGAGAATCAAGCAGACCTGAATTATGAACCCCCAACCTGTTGCTTACTATTTCACCTGGGGCAAATTATTTAACCTGAGATTCAAGCTTTAAAATATGTATATAGGGGCACCTGGGTGGCTCAGTCAGTTAAGGGTCTGCCTTTGGCTCAGGTCATGATCTCAGGGTCCTGGGATCGAGCCCTGCAGGGGGCTCCCTGGTCAGCAGGGAGTCTGCTTCTCCCTCTCCCTCTGCTTTTGCCCTTCCCCCGCCCTGCTCATTCTCTCTCTAATAAATAAAACCTTTAAAATAAAATATGTATATAAATAATACAAATTTGACAGAATTTTTCTGAAATAATATATGTTGGGTATATCTGAATAGTAGATGCTCAAAGAATGGCTACTGGATTTGCTCATTTGTTTTTGTTTTAAGGGAGAAAACCCTGCACTGAGGTTTGGAGATTAAATAAATTAATGAAGTCTGATTCCATAGAGCTACTACGCAGCATAGATTCTGACAGCATATCTGCCTGATTCTTTTCATTTTTCTATCATCCCCCACCCCTCACTGACACTTCTTTCAATGATTTTATTGGACAATATTCCTTATACTGTATTCTGATCAGAGTTTTAGAAGGATGCTAGGGATAGTTTATCATAGATTATAGCCCTGCAAATTTTATCAGACTGAATGGTAATAATTTGCCCATGATGATCTGGCTACTTGGGATCTGGAGTCTTCTGATTCAGCATTCAGTTCTCTCTGCTTACACAGAGAGTAAATATTTTTAATAGTGAAGTTTTTTCACATTATCAATGAATGACTTGACCAAATATTGCTTTAAAAGTGGTAAATTCTTTCAACCCATACACCTGATCTATTTTATAACAATCTTCATGTTCCCATTTTAAAGAACACAATAACAATCACTTAATAATGATTGTAATAAATAATGATAATAATAAAATTAATTATATGCAAACTTGCAGAAACAAATCTATTTTACAAAGACAGGTCAATTTATAGAGAGATTAGGTCATAAATTCAGGACAAAACGATTTTTTACATGTTTCCCAGAGTTGAAAACATGAGAGTATAGCTCTTTCTTCCAATAATAAATAAATTTCCCAAATGCAGAAGTTGAAGTCTCCCTGAACCTACTTCTCTGTTCAGCTGTTTGTATTCCTGACCCTAAGCAATACAACCTGTCAATGAGAATAATTTCTACCAAGTTATTTTTAGTCCGGGAAACTGATTGCCAATTATAAGGAGTTTCTTAGTATTAAAAGCTTTACCAAAGACTGGAGCCAAAATCTCGTCCACAGTGGCAGAACATACATCTTAAGAAAGCTTGCATTCACACTCTTTGCAGAGTCAAGGATGTAGTTTACCATGGTCTATGCTTTGTTCCTGCTGACTTTCCTCTCGGGATATGGGGAACAAGTTTGCCAAATTAGAAAATGCAGTTTGACAATAAAACACAATGTCAAAATCAGGGATGAATGTGTGTAAAATTTATGATTTCTTCAAGATCCTCTTCTCCTTAAGTGGTTAAGAACAATTACTGAGAGCTACCTAGAGACTGACTGTGGTGTCAGGCACTGAAGGGGGAACACAAATAAAATTAACATTAAAAGCAACCCCAATCATCGAACATCTCACTGTGAATCTAAAGAGAAAGAAGGCAACTGTGGGATAGAGCAAAGATCATGAATGCTTGAGTGTTCCCAGTTCATTTCCAACTTAACTAAATGGGCATCTCCTTCTCCACTAAGGTTCTTACCCTCTTCACCTTCTGAGGATAATCGTTTTTGCCAGGAGGCTTCTCTTGGATTTTGTGTTGCAATGATCATGCAGGAACGGGGGTGTGTAGGGCAGTGGTATGAGTATGTAAGCTAAAGCTGGATAGGAATTCCTCAGAGAAGCTTAGGGGGAAAAGAGGGGCAGGGACAGCTAGGTATGTGTAAGGAGAAATAGATAAAAGAAAGATGAAATGATTTTGAGAATACCACCTAGTCTCTTTATGGAGACTGAAAAATGCAATTAGGAGTCAGAGTTTCTCTGAACTATCTTCCTTAGGTGCTGAATCATGCTTCTTGGATCCCACCCCCACTCTGAGAATGAATGATGTGAATTGGCCCTTGATGAGTTACCCAGAAAACTGGCTAATGAAGTCTTTTAAGGTAATATGCAGTGTAATTTATTGGTCAGCATCTCTGTGACTAAACCTTTTCAGTGTGCTGTATTTTTAGGGAAAGACAAGTTCCCGAAACAAGTTAATATAGGCAGGAGGAATACATATACTACATCCAGGCTCTGTTCTGGGCTCAAGTGGCACTGTGTCTCCTTCTACTGACACAGACAGTAGATCTGGTCTGCAGGTATGAACATACTTAGAGCAATAGCATATCCTTGGATTCTTGATTTGTTTTGTTTTTTTTTAATTTTGTATCAATGTTTGGAAAAAAAGGCATGAAAATCATTTATCATTGGAAATTGCAATTTTTTGGACTTTTGTATGTTTATATTATGGTTTGATATGAACTTTCTTTTTGAATTCTGTATAGGGAGAAGGTGGCAGCATAATCGGTTTCAAGCTCGAATCTTCTAATGGTTTTAACTTGGTCCTAATCTTTGGTTCTCAGTTAAATGCCTCAAAAAATGAATTACCTACATCAACTTAACTTTCAAACTTAGGCAATCAAATTTAGAAATTTTAGAGAGATTGAGAGCAAGGAGAGAGGCAACATGATGTTGTGGAAGGAACATATAACAGGTTTAAAGAAAACTTAGTTACCAGCTCCAATTCTCCTACTTACTCATTTGCTCTGTGACCTTGTACAGTTGCCTGAAGTTCTCTGGGGGCTCTTGTCTCATCTGCAAGCTGAAGGTGTTGGGCTAAAACAGTGCTTTTCCATCTTTTTTTCCAATGCTACACACCTGATACCTACAACACTCTTACCAGAAAAAAATGGCTCATTAGGAGAGCAATCCCGGTAGCAGGTAAAAGAGACACAAAGAGAAGAAGGGAAAATCTCTGAGCTTCCAAATACTCCCTAAGTTATTTTAACCTTTCCTCCCCACAACACCTAATGACAAATCACTGCACCTGAGGACATCTGGAATCCATTGAAACTCTGGAACTTCTATAACAAAGGCTTACTTTCCATCTTTGAAGCCTTATAATTGCTATTGAAGATATATTCACACATCATTTGAAGGGTAAGGAAACCTAGGCTTAGAGAGTCTTCGGGCCTTGCCCAGAGCCTAAAGGGAGGAACCATGGTTGCTGAATCCATGTTCCCAATCTCCTACTGCATGAAGCTAAGCTTCTGATGGCAAGTAACAGCACCTAAGTTTATCCCATTGGCACTCAAGGCACCTTTCTTAGAAAGAAATAGTTGGGGGCGCCTGGGTGGCTCAGTCGTTAAGCGTCTGCCTTCGGCTCAGGTCACAATCCCAGGGTCCTGGGATCGAGCCCCACATCCGGTTCCCTGCTCAGTGGGAAGCCTGCTTCTCCCTCTCCCACTCCTCCTGCTTGTGTTCCCTCTCTCGCTGTCTCTCTCTCTCTGTCAAATAAATAAATAAAATCTTTAAAAAAAGAAAGAAAGAAATAGTTGTCTTCTTTGGTATCAACCCAGAGACCCTTTATTTAATCAATAAACAATGGATGAATGAATGCCATTCAATGCATCAGGCACTGCTGCACATGCTTTACATCTATAAACCCATTTAATCCTCCCCCAAACCCTAAAATGAAGATATTGTTACTTCCATTCTACAGACGAGTTACCTGAGACATAGAGCCCAAAATTACACAGCTAGGAAATGCTGGAGGCAGAATATGAACTCAGGCATTCAGGTTCCCGGGCCCTTGTTCCTTACCACCATGCTATGATGTGATTCTTAAAAGATCTTGATGATTTTATATTTCTTTTATCATTCAGATTGTAAATATAGAACCATGAAATCAGGAGGCCAGTGGAAGAATGGAAGAGAAATACTGCAAAGCATCATGAGAGAGGGTGATAAGAGAAGCATTTGAGATGGAATTCTGGTTCTTCCCCTCACTAGCTGTGTGTGATCTCAATCAGGTTACTTGATATCTCTGTGCCTGAGTCTCCTTAAATATGACATAGCATTGAGAGGGGTACTATTTCAAAGGATTTCTGTAGTTATCAGAATTGAAAGAGTTAATGTCCAGTGCCCCACACTAAGCATGGCACCTGACATCGCCCACACAGAAACCAGACATTCTTTAGCTCCCTTCTGTAGATGCTGCTGTTTCTGACCACACAACTCTAGTGAGTGTAAAAATAAAGTGTTCAAGGTAAAACAATATGTTCAGCGACGTGGATCACCCAATACAAGGCTATGTGCCGTAACCATGGAGATGGTTTTGCATTTTATCTTTAGGAGATATAGTTGTCTAGAAGCCTTTCCATGAGGTCTATATCCTTGACTAGTGCTGACAGCAGCTCTCCCTTTGTTCACTCAATTAAATTCAACACTTTTATTGAGTATCGCCCTCCTCCCTTTCCTCCCAGCTCAAGCTCTCACTGTTTCTAACTTGGATATTTTTTAGCCTCTTCCTCCCTCGTTCCCTGGCCTCCGATCACTAGCCACCATTGCAGAATCCACCTCAGCCTTCCACACTACTACCAGGGATATATTTATGATAGGCAAAATCCAACCAGATCAGATCCTTCCTTAAAGTATTCCAGTAACTCCTCACAGTTCCCAGAGTAAGTTCACATTTCTGACTCTGCCACATAAAATCCTTTATGAACTACGTTTTGCTTTCCACCCTAGCCTCATTTTGTGCTGCTCTCCTTATCTCCAAGGCTTTGACCATACTACATTATGTATCCCTCACCCCCTGCCCTTACTTGCTGCTTCCCATCTCTGTGCTTTGCACATAGAGCTCCATCTTCGCATGATGCTCTTCCCTGACACTCCCCCAACACTTCACCATAACCCTTAAACTCAGATATCTTCTTATCCATCAAAACTCAGCATCAGCACTGGGGACCCTAGGATGACTTTGTTAACCACCTCCCCAACCTGTTGAATTTGGTTTCCTAAACATGCTCATATCCCTATGTGCTAACCTCAGTTACTATGCCCGGCGCTTTTAACCTGTGACATCTTTGAGGACAGAAGCTGTGCTTTTCACCTCTGTGTTTCCAGGTCATGCTTGGAACAAAGAAGGCACTAAATTCTCCTGTGCTGAATAATGCACAAATGAACGAATCTCATTTGAAACAGGTAAGTTCACATGGAAATTCATAAAGAAAGCCACATCACACTCCTCCAAAAGGTAGGAAGCATAGCATTGTATTTTTATGCTACCAAGCAAAATGGTAAACTTTTCTTGTTTATCAAAACATCTGTAAGCTTGCCTCTGGCACATGTCAATGACTGCAGTGGTAGAAAGGATGCTAGTCTCATTCACACAACCAATATAGGAGACTACAAGCAACCCCGTCTCTGTCAGACCGTTATAGCAAGGAAGAACCAGGTGGAAAATTAGATTTTTTCCTATGAAATTTAAATGTCAATATATTTCATTAAAAATAATTAGATTTGAAGCAATAAATTTGTGGATTTATAAGTGTTAATAATTTTTATCCTCTTATGGACCTTTGATTTTTATTACCTTCCCCCCCCACCCTCACTTCATGTTTGAAGTTCTACACAATGCAGGGACAGATATCATGCCAACAGTAGCATATGTGCTGCTAAATCTAACATATGGGGAGAGGTGAAAGAGGAACTTTAAAAATGATCAATTTATCATTTTTAGAATTTTTGAAGATATGAGTCCTGGCACCTCATTTTTCAACCCTTGCATAAAAACCATGCCTACAAAGCTATATCTGTACGTGCTAAGGGGATACATGAAGGATTAAACATGGTGGGGTGAATTATATGCTCAGGAGTTTAACTATTTTTAATTGTAATGTCTTGGTCTGAAGGAGAACACATTAAAGCAAGGGAGGGGTAGATGGAGGACAGGCACCAGGGGACGGCTGAGTCTGAGCATCACAAAGCCAGTCCACACAAGACCTCCTCCATGTTCTCACCAGCTTCACTGCCCAAATTCAACTGGGCTTTTGGACGAGCTCCAAGTTCAGTCCCCTTCATGACCACATCCTCCCAGAAACTACTGACCTCACTTCAGGAGCCCCACTGCCACTGTCTTTGAAATCGGAGGCCTTGTTTGCTAATACACAAAATCTGTCAAGGATATTGCTACACACCATGTTAATTTAATTAAGGGTTTTTAATGAAGCAGAAAATTAATCAAAAGTTGTCAGAAGAATATGTCAAAATCAGTCTTTACCAATGTCAACACACTGCTTCAGGAACCTTCCGCTGTATCTGGCAGCTTCCCTTATGAAAATACTAAAACAGACTGAGTGGAACAGAAACAGAAACCATCATGAGAAGCCATAAAGGACGCCCATTTTCTTTGTTCATGAAAATGACAGTGTAAGGTCTGTTTCCCTTCAGGCTGATAGTGAAGAGTAAGCCAGGGCATTTTAAAGAACCGAAGGATTTCTAACAAATCTTAAGTTGTTACAGTCTTTTGCTCCAGAGAGCCTTTCAGGACACCCATTCATACTTTTCTCTGGAGGGGTAAGACCCATTTTCTGTGCCCCATCCTGCTCCTATTTGTCAAATACAACTATTTCAATTGCGGTATTTGTTTGCCCCTTTTGATAAAGAGGGAATTGTTTCATCATTTATACAACCCCCATTTCAAAATTTTTTGAAAATATTTTAAAAATTAAGGTGCAATTTATATACAGTAAAATTTACCTTTTTATAGTATAGTCCTGTACATTTGATGAACATATAGTCATGTAACCACCACCACAAGCAAGATATAAAACATCTTTGTCCTGCCAAATATTTCCCCATGACCTTGTGCTGTCAAACTCTGCACCCACACATCACCTTCAGTAATCATAGATCTGTTTTGTCTATGGTTTTGCTTTCTTAAAAGACGTCATATAACAGGAATCATGCATTATATAGCCTTTTGAATTCTGTCACTGAGCTTAACACATTTAGGATACATTCATGTTGCGTATGTCACTAATGCATTCCTATTTATTGCTCGGTAGAGTTTCATTTGATGGATGTACCACAATTTGTTTATCCATTCTCCAGCTGAGAGATATTTGGGTTATTTCTAGTTTGAGACAATTACAAATACAGAGGCTAGAAACTTTTGTGTACAGGTTTTTGTGTGAACATAGTTTTTCATATCACTTGGGAAACCCCTAAGAATGGGATCTCTGAACTGTATGATACAGGTAAGTTTAACTTTGTAAGAAACTGCTGAGCTATTTTACACAGTGCCTGTATTATTTTGCAATCCCACCATCAATGAATCCTGATCAGACTTGGCATTTTCAGTTTTCTTTTTTAAAATCTTATCCATTCTAATAGGTGTATAATGGTATCTTATTGTAGTTTTAATTTGCATTTCCCTAATGACTGATGGTGTTGAGAAGCTTTTCACATGATTATTTTCTATCTTTCGTGGTGAAGTATCTGTTCAAATCTTTTATCATTTCTTTATTGGTTTGTTTTCTTACTACTGACATATTTTTATTAAATATATTATTGTTTTAGTGTTGTATAAAGAAATTCTGAAAAGAAGTCCCCTTATCAAATATGATATTTGCAAATATTTACCCCAGTCTGTAGTTTAAGTCATTATCTTAAAACTGTTTTAATGAAAGCAAAAGTTCTTAATTTTTATAAAAGCTGATATATAAATATTTTCTTATTTGGTCATACTTTTGGTGTCTTACCTAAGCAATTTTTGCTCAACCCAAGGCTCAAAAATTTTCTCTTTTATTTTCTTCTATAAGTTAAATAATTTACATTTTATATTTTTTACATTTTAGTCTGAGATCCATTTTGAGTTAAATTTTGTATGTGGTGAGAAGTAGAAAGCAAGTTCATTGTTTTTACGTATGTATATTCAGAGGATCCAAATCATTCATTCAAAAGATTATTCTTTATTATTGAATTGTCTTTTCACCTGTGATGAAAATCAACTGACCATATATGCATTGTTGTATTTCGGTAGTCTCTATTCTGTTCCACTAATCAATATCTCTATCCTTTTACCAAAATCCATTTCTTCTGGACTATTATAGCTTTATACTGTCATTAAATCAGATAGTGTCAGTCTTCCAACTTTGTTCATTTTCAGTATTAGCGTGGCTATTCTAGTTTCTTTGGATTTCCATGTAAATTTTAGAATCAGCTTATCAATTTCTACAGTGTTCTGGTTTTATTTTTTTAAAAGACTTTATTTATTTGACAGAGAGAGACACAGCGAGAGAGGGAACACAAGCAGGGAGAGTGGGAGAGGGAGAAGCAGGCTTCCCGCTGAGCAGGGAGCCTGATGCGGGGCTCCATCCCAGGACCCTGGCATCATGACCTGAGCCGAAGGCAGACGCTCAACAACTGAGCCACCCAGGCGCCCCGAGTGTTCTGGTTTTAAACACCAAATGTTGCATGTAATTTGTTAGATGTGTCCCCTAAGTATATAATGGTTTGGGGTACTATTGTTAAATGAAACCGAATTGTAAATTTCTTTTTCCAATTGCCCATCACTGGTATACAGAAATACAACTGACTTTGTATACTGACCTTCTAACTTGTGACCTTGCTAAACTCATTTATTAGATCTCAGAAAGCTTTTATATAGATTCTTTGGGGTTTTCTATGTAGATGATCATGTCATCTGCAAAAAGAGACTGTTTCAATCTTACTATCCAATCTCTAGGCATTATGTTTCTTGCTCTTGTCTTTTTATACTAAAACTTCCAGTACCACGTGGAATAGGAGCAGTGACAGTGTGTATCCTTATTTGTTCTTGATCATAGAGGAAAAGCATTCAGTCTTTCATCATTATTATCTACAGGCTTTTTGCAGATGTCCTAAGTCAGGTTAAGGAAATTCCCTTCTATTCCTAGTTTGCTGAAAGCATCATTCATAAATGGATGTTGAAGAATGTGTTAAATGACTTTTTTTGCATTTCTTTAATGATTCTATGGGATTTTTTGGTGGCTGTTGTTCTTCATCTATTGGTGTAAATTACACTATTGATTTTTGAATACTGAACTAGTACTATATTCCTAGGATAAATCAAACTTGGTCATTATTTGCTATCCTTTCTATTTATTGAAGGATACATTTCACTGAAGTTTTGTTAATAATTTTTGCATGTGTCTCTGTTCATGAGAGTTATTAGTTTTCTTTTCTTGCAATATTGATTGCCAGGTTTTGGTATCAGGGTAATGATGGTCTCGTAAAATAGATTAGGAAGTGTATCCTTCTCTTTTTGGAATACTTTATGTAGACTTTATGTATTTCTTAATTAAATGTTTAGTTAAATTTACTCATGAAGCTATTTGGGCTTGAGTTTTTTTTCCTGAGAAAGATTTAACAACAAATACAAACTGTTTACTAGATATAGAGATATTGGATTATCAAATTCTTCTTGAGTGAGCTTTAACAGTTTGTATCTTTCAAGGAATTTGATCATTCATTTATCAGATTTACTGAGGTAAAGTTAATAATAATCCCTAATTATCCCTTTAATGTCCATAGTATCTGTAGTAATGTCCCCACTCTCATTGTTGATATTGGTGATTTGTATCTTCTTTTTTTCTTGACCAATTTAGCTACAGTCTATTAATTTTACTGATTATTTCAAAGAATAACTTTTCAGTTTCATTGATTTTTCTCTATTTTTTTCATTTCTAATTAATTTATTTCTGTTCTTACCTTTGTTTTTTTCTTTCTACTTATTTTGGGTTTAATTCACTCTTTATATTGTAGCATCATAATGTGGAAGTATGGGTCACTGATTTGAGACTTTCTTTTCTCATATAGGTGTTTGGTGATATAAGTTACCCTGTAAGCTTTGCTTTATCTGCATTTCATCTAAATTTTGAAATGATGGTGCTTATTTCCATTCAGTATAAAATACTTTTAATTCTGCTTATGAGTTATTTAAAAGTATGTTAATTGGTTTTAAAATATTTGAGAATTTTCCAGATTTTTTTGTGTTACTGATTTCTAAATTCCATGTGGTCAGAGAACATCCTTACATGATTTTGGACATTTTTTTTTTTAAGATTTTATTTTAAAATGTATTCAGACTTGGTTTACCACGCATAATATTATTCAAGTTTGGTAAATATACCATGTACATGTGAAAAGAATGCATATTCTGTTTTTGTTGGGTGTAATATTTTATAATTAAGTAGGGACACCTGGGTGGCTCAGTCAGTTAAGCAACTGCCTTCAGCTCAGGTCATGATCCCAGGGTCCTGGGACTGAGTCCGGCATCATCGGGTGCCTTGCTCAGCAGGGAGCCTGCTTCTCCCTCTGCCTTTTCTGCCCGCTGCTCCCCCTGCTTGTGCTCTCTCTCTCTCTCTCTCTCACTGACAAATAGATAAATAAATAAAATCTTTAAAAAAAAATGCCAATGTGATCAAGTTGTTGATCTCGGTGATAAAGTCTTCTACATACTTCCTATCAATTAGTGAAAGAGAAGTACTGAAATCTTCACTATATTTGTGAATTTGATTATTTCTTCTTGTAGTTCTATCAGTTGTTGCTTCATGTATTTTGAAGATCTGTCAACAGGTGCAATATGTTTAGCATAGTACGTCCTCCTGATGAACTGATATTTTTATGTTTATTAAACTAAACTTCTTATCTCTGGTCATTCTGTTTGCTTTGAAATCTACTTAATTGAACATTAATATAAGTACTCCAGCTTTCTTTTGATTAGGTTAGTATGGTATACATGTTTCTATCTTTATTCATTTAACCTATTTGTGTCTACATTTATGGTTTATATGTTGTAGGCAGTATATAGTTGGCTCTCACATTTTATCCAGTCTCAAATCTTTCTCTTTTTTTGGGGGGTGTCTAGTTCATTTAAATTTAATGTGATTATTGATATGATTGTATTTAAATCTACAATCTTGATATTTGTTTTTTATTGGTCCCATCTATTCTTTGTTCTTTCCTCTTTTTCTGCATCCTACTGATTGCATACTTTTTATGATTCCATTTTTCTTCTTGTTGGCATATGAGTACAGTTTTTTTAGTAGTACTTCGGTATTTTTATTATACAAATTTAACTTACCAAAATAGGCCTTCAAATAATATTATGTACTTCACATAGAGTATTAGAACCCTACACTACTATATTTCCATTTCTCCTTCCATTTTTTCTAATTTTATCAATGTATCATACCTTTTACCTTTACATTTGCTATAAACCCCACAACACATTGTAACGACTTTCCTTCAAATGGTCAATTATCTTTGAGAGTAATTTAAAATATAAGCAGAAAATATTTTATATTTGTTCACATATTTAGCATTTCTATTATTCTTCATTACATTTTATAGGTCCAGATTTCCATTGATATTACTTTCCTTCTGCCTTAAAGATTTTCTTAACTATTTCTTATAATAGAGGTACCTCGGTGGCTCAGTTGGTTAAGCATCTGCTTCAGCTCAGGTCATGATCTTGGGGTCCTGGGATAGAGCCCCATATCAGACTCCCTGCAGGGAGTCTGCTCCTCCCTCTCCCTCTCCCTCTGCCCCCCACTTGTGCTTGCTCACACACTCTCTCTAATAAATAAAATCTTTAAAACAACCCTATTTCTTATAATAAAGGACAGCTAGTGATGAATTCTTTTATTTTTTTTTGTATATCTTAAAAAGTCTTTTTTTTTTTAAGATTTATTTATTTATTTGAGAGAGAACGCATGCACAAGAATGGGGGGAGGGTCAGAGGAAGAGAATCTTCAAGCAGACTCCCCCGAGCACGGAGCCTAACATGGGGCTCTATTCCATGACCCAAGAGATCATTACCCGAGCTGAAACCAAGAGTGGTGTGCTTAACTGACTGAGCCAACCAGGCGCTCGTCCCCTTCTTTTTTAAGAGGTACTTTCAGTAGGTAAGAATTCTAGATTAATAGTTTCTTCTTCCAGTACTTAAAGATTTGTTCCACTGCCTTCATACCTATATTGTTTCTGATGCAAAATCTGCTATCTTCTGTATATAATGTGTCTTTTTTTTCACAGATGGATGCTTTAAGATTTTCTCTTTATCACTGATTTTAAGCAATCTGATTATATAATGTGCACTGGTATGGTATCACCTGATGTTCACTAAGATTCTTAGATCTACGAGTTTATATTTTTCATCATATTTAGAAATATTTTAGGCCTTAAAAATGTTCTTTTTGTTTCTCCTTTTCTTCTCTTTCCTCTCCTTTGGGGACTCAAGTTTATATATATTAGGCTACTTGAAATTTTCCCTCAGCTCACCAATGCTCTGTTAATTTTTTTCAGTCTTTTTTCTCTCAGTGTTTCATTGTAAACAGTTTCTATGGCTTTAAGCTCACTAAACATTTATTCTGTAGTTTCTAATCTTCTGTCAATTCCATCCAGTGTATTTTTTCACCTCAGAAATCACTTGTCATGTCTAGAAGTTTTATTTGTCTTTTTAATATCTTCTATGTTGCTCCTTAACATGTCCAGGATTTTTTCTACCTTCTTGAACATAAGGACATAGTTATAACTATTTCAATGTCCTTATTCACGAATATCATCACTCATATAATTAAGGGGTCAGCTTTGGTTTATTAATTATTTTATTCATTATGGTTTGTATTTCTTACTCCTTTACATGCCATGTAATTTTTTACTGGATGCCAGACTTTGTTAATTTTGCATTGTTGGGTGATGGCCATGCTATTACCTTTTTTTATTTTTTTAAATTCTTGAGAGTTCTTTTGAGACACAGTCAAGTTACACTGAAATTCTTTGATCCTTTCAAGCCTTGTTTGAAATTGTGTTTAGCAATACTAGAGAAGCCTTTAATATAGGGCTGATTTTGCCACAGCTAATCTTCCCAGCCCCTTTCAGTACATTAATATCCAGGAGCTGTCCAGTATTCTGGGTGCTGAGATGTTTCCTCATTCTGTCATAAAAGGCTTGTGGGATAGAATTTGAAGCACAACCACAGAACAGATTAAATTTACACAGAGGACAAGGCATTGATAGTAAAGTCCTTAAACCAAAGCAAGAATCCTACTCCTGAGGTGACCCAAAGACCTGTTCCCTAGGTTATGATGCCGGAATGCACTCAAAAATCCAGCTGAACTTCTCACAACACACTCCCTAGTAACCCTATCCCTGGTTTACTAGCTTCAGCATTTTGGGAGACGTGGCTCTACTGAGTTCAAGTTTCTAAATCTCAGTTCTTCCCTTTACCTTTCCACCTTCCTGTTGCCCTTTCATGTTTCTACCTCCTCTCTGTTACAGATTCTGCAATACTAAAAGGCTAACATTTCTTCCCAAATGTAGTTTGATGGCTTTCCAGAAAGAGACACAAAAGATCCTGCTTCTCTCTATATATAGGGCTAAGAAGGGATGGAACCTGGGAAAATGTCCATTTATTGTCCCAGGAACTAGAAGAAGGTGGAGGTGTTTTCATTCCCACATAAGTCAACAAAAGTAAAAGGTGGTTTATGGATCTGATACATCTAAAATATATCAGATATATATTCCAAAGGGACAGTCTTCTCTAAATAACCCAGAGAAGTTAACCAGCTTGCCCTAGATCATAGAATTAGTACGTGAAAAAGCTGGAATTGAACCCTTGACTACCTGACTCCTCTCCTATCCTATGTGGGCATCCATTCTTGGCTACTCTATATCACAATTCATGTAAAAACATTCACCACAAACTTTTAAAGTCCACAGATTCTGTTTTATAATCCATCACTTTTGATGCATATGAACCAATTTGGAGGACTTATATTCTGATATAAATGGTTGTTGTTATCAAACAATTTATTTACAAATAGATTATTTATATACAAGCACCATCTAGAGACCCCGGGAATTAAGCATACAATAGGTATTTCATTTGATTCTCATCAAAATGCTATCAAGTGGTTATAGTTGTTTTTATTCCCAATTTACATATGAGGAAACTGAGGCTTAGAGAAGATTAAGTAACATGCCAAAGATTACACAACTCATAATTAATAGATCTAGGAAGCAAAAACAGATCAGAAAGACTGCAAAGATCCTAATCACTATGTTAAACTGCCTCACACATGGAAATGTATGTTCAAATGTCAAGAAAATCTTTCTGCAGATGACTTTACAGGAATACACCTCTCATATAACAAAACTTGCATTGACAGCAACCAGGACAGTAACGATCCCCTAACATTAGGATTACACTTTCCTGTTCACAAAGCATTTTCTAATAGTGTTTTGTTTCCTCACAACTTGAGGCCCAACTAGGCTCCTGAAATTTTCTCAGATCTGACTTGTCCTTTCAGAGAGAGATAAAGGTAAGAGAGTATATTACAACTTATTTTTTTTTAAGATTTATTTAATTGAGAGGTGGGGGAAGTGGGGGAGAGAATCTCCAGCAGACTCCCCTGCTGAGCACGGAGCCCCAACACAGGACTCGATCTCACGACCCTGAGATCACGACCTAAGACAAAATCAAGACTGGATCGCCTAACCGACTCAGCCACCCAGGCACCCCTATTACAACTTGATTCATAAACCAAATGAGCATGATTCTAGTGGCCCAGATAAATCTTTCTTTAAAAAAGAAAATAAAACTAATGGCATCAGGAGTATTACAGTAAATAGCAAATTAAGGTTTTCATTCTGCTTGGTCCTTATTTTTCTTTAAGATGGTGAGAAATGTAATTTAAGTTGCTCACTTTCACACATCTTAATTGACAGACCTCTTCCTTATGTTTTGTTCCCAAGAATTAATGTTTGTATTTAATACCATACTGTCATTATCTTGTTTCCTCTACACTGAAAGGAGTTGTCTGTTATTTGCAGGTGTGGAGGGCCAGCTGGAAACACAATTCCCTTCTCTCCTTCCCTCCTCCCACTGATCACTGGTTATTACGCATAATTACATGGAAGCATGTATTAGACTTTATTATAATGCATAGCAGTGTGTTTTAAGTAAATTAGGAATTTGCATATCAATTCAGGAAAAAAACTAAAATGCCATTCAGGACCATTTATTTACATCTGGAGGATTTCTAGATTTTAGGGAATTGCTTCTTTTTCTCATGTCAGAGTCTAAAATTTGAAAACATAATGAAGCCAGAGGGAAGGGGGAGGGGCCTACATCGTGTGCTGGGTTTTCTTCCTCTCTTTCCTCCTCCCTGTCTTAGTAACCAGGTAGGCAAGTGGTTCCTTAGTAACCAGGCAAGTCAGGTGTTGGCTACCAAGGGCACATAGCATTTACCTTCTCAGGTTTCAGCTCTCTATAGCTAGCAAGTAGCTAGCCGGTGGTTTTAGTACTTCTAAACGGCCAAAGAAATCAGGACCCTCCAAAGCAGACACAGCCATGTTCCCTGGAGTGTCAAGAAATAACAAGTCACAATGAGCCCCACAATTACTCTATCCTGGCCTGCCTGTCACTTTTTGTATTGCATCCCTTATCTTCCTGGAGCCTGGAGGGAGTTGGTCTGGGTGAAGAATTGCTCAGGGACTTCTAGACCATGGACAAGGGCACTGGAGGGGGTCATCTCCAAGCAAAGAGGGGGAAGGAATCTTGTTTCCTCCTAAATCGCTCAGGCTTGACTGCATGGGTGCTAAATCATTCCTGATGGAAATGTACGTCCCTCAGCTCGTTAAGATAATTTGTAAAAGTATATTTTTGCCTTTGGAGAGTACTGGAGGCTATCAGAGGGTGTCATTTTCCACACTAAAGTTCCTCACAGATTTCATTAGGCAAAGGCTTTGTTTCTGCTCCATTGTATTGTGTGTTCATTTATGGACTCAGAAATTCAAAGACCAGAAAAGCTTCCTTTGATTTTGGACTGTTTTTTGTTGTTGTTTTTTTTTAATCTACACAATCTTTTTGAAATAAGATTCAAGCTTTTTGATTTTCATCCTGGAAAATACCAATTATAATATATGAAAAGAGTTGGGAAAGAAAAAATAGAGAATAAAATAATTATGTAAGAACAGTGGGATTATGGATGGATTTTTTTTTCAATTACATTGCTTTCATACCAATAATAAATATCTATTTCCTTGAATTTAAAAATATCACCTAAGAGCCAAATGCTTTTACAATGGAAACATGCAGCTAAGATGGTGTTAGTCGTAAGGTCAACGATTTCCACTGTGTTGCCAGAATAGAAACTACTGTTAGGTTGCATCATTAGGCATTGCCAGTATTCAACCCCTCTGATCTACAAAACCAGTACTTTCATGGGTTCAACCTAAACCATCTAACTGGTCAATAATTTTTTTTCTTCAACAACATAGAAAGGTAGTTTTATTCATTTTGTTTATTTGTTTGTACCTTTACTTCATTCCACTTAGGATTTGAGAGGGGTAATGGCATTATATAATGTTGTTCCCCCACTGAGGATTAAGAATTACAAGAGTCAGGGGGCACCTGGGTGGCTCAGTCAGTTAGGTGTCAACTCTTATTCTCAGCTCAGGTCTTGATCTCAGGGTCATGAGCTCAAGCCCCATGTTGCGCTCCATGCTGGGTGTGGAGCCTACTTAAAAAAAAAAAAAATACAGGAGCTAAGAAGAAAATGCAAGTAATCTTCTTTTGCAATTGTTGCTTTGGTTGGCTTTTATATTATTTCTCTTTAGAATCACGATAGCCTTCAGAACACATTAGGACGCTAGAAAGGGATAGTTGCGCAGTGTCCTCAGGGAGACACCTTGTGCGGCCTGTGGGGCACCAACCAGCACAAAGCAATGCCCCCCTGGAGGAGTTTTACCTGTTGCTGCATGACAGCTGCCCTTAGACAAAGAACTACAGTCAACTGAAACTGAGTAGGAGACAGAAGAAGACAAAAAAGAACGTAATTATCCACATTATTATTCCCCAGGAAGACCAGCATTTATGTGCCCAAGCATCCCAACATATCATAGACTTGGTCACATCATATACTTTAAGGACACAAATTCCACTTCCACCAGGTCATGGGCTTCTCCTCCAAAAGGTGATGGGCAAAACACAACAGCAATGGAAACAAACAAAACACACCAAAAAGAAGGGCCTGTTCTTTGGGATGAAAAGTTGACTTCGGATTTGAAAGAGAAGAATGATGACTTCCTTCACTCTGTCATCATTTTAACGCCAACACAAGGTTTAGTTCTCTTAAGAGCAAGGAACATGAAAATTGAAAAATACTGATCAAGCCACTCTCTGCTAATGTGGTCATATATGTTAGAAAAAGACTTTAAACTTATGTATCATGTAATTATGTATGTGTGTATATAAACATACATTACCTACCTTTGTTGTAAAACCTTGGACACTTGGAGACCAGATAAGGGAATAAGAATGGAATGACTGCCTCGAGGAGCTAAAATACAAATTCCTTATTTTGAGTGAGATACTGAAGCCAAACATCATAGGAAGCTGAAATTAGAATCTAGTACTCCAGTATTCATTCCACTGAGGCACACCACACCTCTTACACCCAATAAAATCAATCAAATTTAAAACAAATCAAATTCTCCATCTTTAAGGAAAAAAATTATTCAAATCAAGCTGAATAAAGTGCTGTGGCAGAAACTGCAAACTACCTTCCGATATCCATTCTTCCTATTTTCATTAGTAACAGAAAAGTAAGTTTTCGGCTGGGTACAGTGTCACAAAATCTGTATTTCCCAGGATCCCTTTTGGCTGCCTGTCCATTGTGTGACTTATCTCTGGCCAATGGAATATTAAGAGGAGGGGTTCTAGAAAGTCTCCTTAAAAGGGAGATGCATACCTTTCATCTTCCTTTCCTCATTCCTGTTGCCAGGAATGCTACTATATTGCCTGAAACCCTGATGGCCATTTTGGACCAAGACACAGTCTGCTGTGACTAGCAGAGCAACAAGATAGAAGGAGCCTTGGGTCCCTAGTAAACAGGGATAACCAGCTAGGGATGTGGCCCTACTGACATTTAATCATACTTTAGTTGAGAAAGAAACTTCCTTCTTACTTAAGCCCCTGTTATTTAGTGTCTTTCTGTTGTATGCAGCAAAGTCTAATCCTAACAAGCACGAATATACAAAGTATATACCTAAAAGACCTTAGAATATTTTAATTAATGTGAGTTAATAATGGAAAAATACTGATTTAACCTGTGATTTTTTTTTAATCCTAACGGGATTGAAACATTAATCAAACTTTGTATTATGCTACCATTCCCATTCCTACTTCCTGGGCATATGAAATATCTAAAGTCTGACAAGGTACCAACATCTAAGATAAGCTTTTTCACGGGAGGCAAAGAGGCAAAAGTTCATCATTTTATTTTCTGTGTATTTATTTAAAAGCATCACAATTCCAGTTATGCAATTGGCTATTTATTTGTCAGATGTATGGAGGCAGAAGTAAAACAGATGTTTCAAATAATTTGCAGACTGAGGTATTGTGAGCGTGTGTGTGTGTGTCTGTGTGTGCCAATAAATTGGCACCATTCTCAGGATCCTTTCCATATAGGAACCTAAGAAAAAATGTTTATACAATATTTTTCAAAGAATACCATTCAAGGGAAAACAAACATCATACAATACTCATCCTTATCTGATTTCACTGCTCACCCCTAATTTTCATGGTTGTCTAATCTATTCCTTCTTATTTTTATGATCAACAGTTCTGCTCTAAATATTTAGCTCAGAAACTAATGTCTCATATGAGAATGGGAATTAAAAAAAGCTAATAACAATATAAGTAATAATGATTTTACTTTTCCAATGTGCTTCCATACAAAAAGCTCCAAGTGTCTTATAAATTATATATACAGGGATCACTTAAACCTCCTACTAAAAGGCTGCTACTCTGAAAAGAAAATTCTCGGTAGTGTTGTACAGCAGGAAAGAAGTCTGCTGTGTCCGTGTGCAATTGTGGGAGGAGTTTTAGGGAGGCAAAGTGTAATTCCCTACTCAGTGGCACTAAAAGCTTTGAACAATCCCTTTTAAAAATCGTCAAGGGAGCTTTTAATCATCAGAAGCAGTCAACTCTTTGTTTTGGGTCTTAGCCAATCGAAGTAGAAACCTCAGCCATAAAATAGCATGCCAAATCATCAGGGGTTATGAAATCAGCTCAACTTCATTAGCAATCATCTTCTTGCCAATGCCTATGTCAAGTAAGGAAAACAGAAAAGTTCAGAAGGCAGGCAAAAAAATGTTCCTTGAAGCTGATAAGAACTCAACTGTGGAAGAAGTACTTTTGCTCCCTGTTTTCAGTTTTTCTGTCCAGAACCAAGGTTGAGGACTTACCCTCACCTGCAGCTACTTACCACAGAAGAGGACAGCAGAGGATGGTCTTCTTACCACACTGCCACCTGTGAACTTTTATCAACTTTTGTAGACCATGCCCCACTACTACTGTCACCTCTGTGAAGCCTACTGGTTGTAGATACAGTGGCATGATCCTTCCCTTCTCTGAGCTGCCTCAGCTCATTTTTCTTGCTGCCAACAGAGCATGTGTCAATCCTAGAAGGGATGTTTTGGAATCTTTCTCCTCTATGAGAAGATTTGCTTTTTATGTACAGTGATAGTACCTTAGCATATTCCAATCTCTACTAAAAGGCCTGGACAAAGTAGGTACTGAGTGGTTTATTAATGACTGAATAGTTTAGTCCATTGTCAACTCTGGCCTAGACAATTACAAGAACCTTCTAACTGCCCTCCCTGTTACCATGCTTCCCTTCCACTCATCAGTTTGGAATGCAGCAGCCAGAGCGAGCTTCCAAAACTGAAGATTATTCCACCAACACTTCCCCACTCCATCCCTCTCTTCCATCCACCCTTCCCCATCATGCAGGACATGGGTGGAAAGAAGTGTCAGGCATATATTGTGCAAGTGTTTACATCTCATGCTAAAACATTTGGATTTTATCTAATGAACCACAGGGAAATAACTACAAGTATGATCAGATTTGTAGTTTAGAGAAATTGCTCTGATTAATCTGTGAGCAATTTCTTTGCAAGGAAAGGAGAACTGGAGTGTACGAGGTGGTTGACAGGCAACCACAGTGGTCAAAGACAAACATGATGAGGATCTGAACTAGGTCAATAGCAAAAGGAGTAAAAAGATAAGTACGGATTCAGGAATTTTTAAAAAGGTGGGTTCTGTAACACCAGGGGACCTTTTTGTAGGGGTTAGCCAGATAATCAGTTGTTTAAGAGATGAATGTGGGTTTGCAGAAAAGATAAAAATTTTGGCTTGGGACAAACTGAGTTTGAGGTATTGGAAGATATCCAGGTAAAAATGTTAAGTGGATAATTGTAGACTCAGGCCTGAAACTCACAAAAGAGAAGTAGGCTGGAGATGCAGATTAGGAAGCCCCTGGTGGCTATAGCGTTCATCCAAAGATGACTTCGTTGATGGTCCTATATAAAATGAAAACACTAGGGACAATGATTCAGGAATTGATCAGATTCTCTAGAGCAGAGCAATCTAAAATAAACAGCATCCTAACAGTTAAGAAAAATAGTATATGCTCTGTAAACAACAGACACTGACTTAATTTCGTATGGATTACAAAAACAGAAGACAGAACCATAGTTAATCAAATCCTGCTCATTGTCCAGAATTTCTAACACTTTGTCTCATCTTAAGGTGCCCAAAGAAGGCTCTTTGACTCTAGGGATACAAATATAAAATGCTGGAATTCACTGAAATGTCTTACATACTAATATGCTGATGTGTTCTAGATAGGTGTTTGGCATCTACTTCACTATAATGGGGATGAGTTAGCTTGTATATTATGTTCCTGTTGCTTAAATGCATCCTAGTACAAGTTTCACAAAGCATGCTAATACATTCTTTGCATCCACCTAAGTCCAATAGTGAGGTTTGGCTGTTTATGGTATATGGTAGCACTGTGACTAAGTTCAACTATCTTACTGAAATAGCACAGAAGAGGAAACTAAGACTGCACTAGTGTGAAATCATAGTAAGAACTTACTATGAATCAGGCACTATTCATTCACCCATTTGTCCCTTAATCAACCACAGGAAATATCAACATTATCCCAATTTTACACCCTCCCCTAAAACTAAAGCACAGAGAAGTTAGTAACTGTCAAGGTCACAGAGCTTATAACTGGAGCTAGAAACACAGGCTATCTGGCTCTAGAACCTGTTCTTTAAGTCACTCCGACTCCATACCTTCCCCTCTCTAAACTTTCTCAAGGTCTTCCTTTTGGGGAGACTGAAAAGTTCAATCCTTCCTCCCATCAACAGAAAGTAAGAGCTAAAAAATTAAATGCTGACTTGACGCATTAATAAATAGTGCATGGACATTCTATTACATTGTCTATCACTCCAAAATCCCACTGCACTGACATTTTGCTACTCCTTGCTAAGCCAGACCATCAGCCTTATTCTGACTTCTTTGTGGAGCCCATTCCATTCTAAACATAGTGGTTCATCATTTCAACACTGCCCTCACCCCTCAAACTTCCACTGGATTAATAAATTCATAGTTCGTAGTTCCCGTTTACTGCAGGAGAAACACAAAGGGAGGCTTCATAGGTGGGTGACTTAGGCAGCTTAAGGTGACTTAGGTGCACAGGGGCCCATGCCTGAAGGGCCCCATGTTTTGTTTAATGCCCTGCTGTCACTGTGCTGAAATTCTTAATAATTTTTGAACAAGGTGCCTACGTTTTCATTTTGCACTGGGCCCTACAAATTATACTGCCAGTCCTGAGATCACATAAATTCATTCTAATTACAAACCAGCCTTCTCTTGATTTATTTGTAAAATGATTTATTTAATCACAACTGGGGGGAAATATGTTAAGGGAAAAAAAGAGAGCTGTGGGAAGGTGTAGTCAGAGGAGTTAGGGAAGCCTTCTTAAGAAGGTCAGATTCCCTCTGGGTTCTGAAGGATGAGTGATACTAATGAGGCCTACGAGCTGGGAGAAGCACATCCCAGGCAGAGCTCTGAGCATGAAGCACAGGGTGGCCTCGTGGGAGTAAACAAAGGGCATTTAGCACAGTGGAGCCCAGAAGAAGGTGAGGCTGCAGCAGAAGACAAGCAGGATGATGAAGGAACGGTGCACCATGTTAAGAGTTTTGATCTTCATCCCCCACAGAATAATGGGAGCCCACTGTACCATTTAAGTCAGGAGAGTGACAAGACCTGATTTTTATTTTTCAAGGACACATCAGGCCCTCATGTCTTTAAACTTCAAGTTACCCCTTGTCCTGTGCTGATACTTACCAGATCTGCAATTCCCTTTTTCAGAGTTCTCCAACTCCAAATGCTACCTTTTTCCACTTTGTGGATGACTTCATCTACTGTTTCTAAGAAAGCTGAAGCTTCCCAGCTTCATTATTCCTTCATCTCCTCTGCTCCTATTCCCACACGATCCTCAAAACTTTAATATGGCTCTGTATTTACTCAGGCTTACATCCTGCCCTCTTGTCTTAGAAGATGTATCCTTCATGTCTTCCCAGGCTAATCCTTCCAACTATAGTCTCAATCCCATCCTCTCTCTCATCCCCCATTGGCCTCATATTCCACCCAATAAAACAGGGTAATCAGATTCTCTTTTTCCAGAATGTTAGATCTCACACTATGCAACAGCTCTCTCCCTCAGCCTGTAGCTACAGCTCTATGCTTCCGAGGAAGGTGGAGAAGGCAGAATACCTTTCTCTTGAACTACCAGCCCCTCTTTTTCTCTTCCCTTACTGACCAATTTCTTAAAATAGTAGAGTTGCCATCTTTATTCTAACTGTATGGTTTGGATTTGTATCTTTCTCTTGCATATAGCCCTCCAAGACTCTTCTCGCAAATGTGTACTTGTGTGACTGGTTTTTTGGAACCAAGTAAACTCATCTTAAAATGATAGCTTAGTTTGAACTTATTTCCTCAGCTGATCAAGATCTCTTGGGATCCTTGGGCGCCTGGGTGGCTCAGTTGGTTAAGCGACTGCCTTCAGCTCAGCTCATGATCCTGGAGTCCCTGGATCGAGTCCCACATCGGGCTCCCTGCTCAGCAGGGAGTCTGCTTCTCCCTCTGGCCCTCCCCCCTCTCATGTGCTCTCTCTCATTCTCTCTCTCTCAAATAAATAAATAAAATCTTTAAAAAAAAAAAAAAGATCTCTTGGGATCCTTAATCCGATAGGCCACACGTTTCCTTTTCCTTCCAGCTGTGAGTGATCTGTGACTTGACAATGCATGCGTTCCATGTGATCATGGCCTCATGACTGAACGGGAATGGGTAAAGGGTACATTTTACACTGATTTTATCTCATCCACAGAAATGGTATTGTAATTCTTTGCCTATTTTCAAATTCATTCTTCTGGACAATTACATTTTTCACTGATGAAGTTACATTCCTATTTCTGCTTAAAAAAATGGAAGGTTAAACTGCTGCTATCACTTCTAGTGCCAGGAACATTAGCAAAAATCCAATTAAATACATTTGTTTAAAAGAAATAAATCCACGAATGTACATTTGAACAAGAAGTATTTTTATGACTGAAAACCTAACTAGAAACAAAAGCACAAGTGTCTTAAGTCCTATCAGATAGTCCTCATTTTAGGCAACAATGGTTTTCCCAGCATGCCTCAGGGCATTATTACAGGTTCTCCTGCTGCCTGGTCTCATCAAAGCAGCAAGTGTGACCAGGGTAGGCCAGTTTGTGTACAAAGGTTGCCCTAACAGCCAAATGAGAGGGAGACTGAATGGGAGAGTACTGAGATTTCAATGCCTATTCAACCTTTTGCTTTTTGAAAATTCTACAGGCCTAAAACTAGGCAAAGAGAGGATCTAATAGCCTTGCCTCATAATTAGGGTAATCTTTAACAGAGCATTGTATCTGATTTCAATAACTACATAGCAATTAGATGATTATTGGTGCCCAGTAAAAATATACTATTAAGCATTAAGGAAAAAAATACAGATGAACAATAATCACACTGTATTTTACATGGAGCTGTAACCTGAAGCATAATAATTATCATGTGCTTTAATCTCCAGAATATAAATAACAGTGTAAAGACAGACCATTTGAGAGAGGGAGAAAAAGGGAAAAAGAAACAAAACACCCCAATCTGGACCAACTAAGAAGCATATGCCAACTTTTAAAAAGCATGGACAATTGGGGAAAAGGAAACAGTAAAAATCATAATGACCTACACAATGTGATTCCTACCACCAAGTCCATGGACTCTACCTCTTGAGTCCATCCCTGCTGCCACTACCCTAGCTCAAGCCAGAAACATGTTTTGCTTGGACTGGTGCAGTACTCTTGTATTCTCCTAATGACCTTTGCCATCCCTTCTCAACTTGGCAAATTCTTAGTGTTCCTAATTAGTGACTCTATTCAAATGGCATTTTTCTTTAAGCCTCACCTCTCCCACTTTATCATCATTAAGGCATTATAGACCTTTCATTTTCTCTTCTCTCATAGCACCACAGAACTTTGATCATGTAATCGAATGACACGAACTCTGGTTTTATTAAACACCTACTATGAGCTATGCAAATACTAACCACAGATAAATTAGCCAGATATAATGATTACCATTATACAGATAAGGAGATAGAGAATCACAGATGTAAATGAACTTATTCAACCAGCAGGTAGAAGAATTAGAGTTCAAATTCAGCCTGATATGACCCAAACCTATTATCTTTTTTCCACACAATATGCTACCCAATTGCAAGACTCATACTCTACATTAAAGACAGGTGCTTATGCAGCTGTTTCTCTCTTTACACTATGATCTTCATCTCATTTCTTTTTTTTTTCACCTCATATCTTTTTTAAATCACAGCAATTTGCACAAGGCCCAGCACATTGCATGTGCTCAATAAGTGTGTGTGACCTTTCAAAACCACACCCTAAGGGAATGCTGTTAAACAGAAATATAGCGTGAGCCACATGGACAAGTTTAAATTTTCTACTAGCCATCTAAAGAAAGATAAAAAGAAACAGGCAAATTCAATTTTAGTGTTCTATTTACCCAGTGTATCTGCAATGTTATCGTTTTAACATGTCATCAATATAAAAAATGTTAATGAGACATTCTGCCTTCTTTTTTCAGACTAAGTCTTCAAAATCCAGCCTACCCTTCATACTTACAAGACACCTTAATACAAAATGACCACATTTCAAGTGTCACTAGCCACTGTGGTTAGTGGCTACCATCCATATTGGATGGTGCAGTTTGAAGGAATATAGACTGTAAACAAAAAGTAGAGGATACCATCTCCCCTGCTCTGTGGAAGTCAACTTAAACAGTCCAAGTCGACAACACATGCTCTCAATCTCAACTGAGTCCCACCACTACATTCAGACAATGGCTCTACTCTCCACCCTAGGTCACTGGGGCCTTTTGCAATCCTTTCAGATTGATGCTTATTTCAGTTCTTCACTGCCTTAGACAAAATCCACATGAGACTATTGAAAAAAGCTCCTTTTTTAATACAAAGTAACTTTACTGGGTTTACCTACAGTATTAATGAACTCCCACAGCCTGCCAGACACATTGCGGATGGGGGAGAATTAAGCACACACCTACATCCCATAGTACTTAAGTTGAACATTTCTTGAGGAATTTTTGAAGTTCTGTCTTGTGTTGGAGTCAACCGCCTATAGAACATCTCTGCACACAAGATTTTAAGTTAGAAAATGTCATGTGTTTGACTTGACACTTGGCTAAACACCCAATGGTATGCCTTGACTCAGTGTTCGGCACTCAGTAGACCATTACGAGATGAAGGGTCTCAAGGAGTTACCATGATTTAGAGTACAGCTCAAATGTGGGAGATGTGCCTCTGAGCAGTCTTGGTCATCAAAGTCTTCAAGGTTAAAATAGAAATGGAACTAAAAGTCATCCCATAAGTAGAGAACAGGATGAAGAAGAGCATTTCAGGCAGAAGGACTAGGCCAAAAAAATCCAACACAAACAAACAAAAAAATCTCACAGGCAGGAAATATTTTAATATATATTTACATAACACTTAGTATGAGTAAGGCCCTGTCCAAGGGACTTTTCAAAGGTTAACTCACTTAAGCTTTATACCAACCAACTGAGGTCAGCCCATTTTGGCAGATGAGGAAAAGTGGTTAAATGACCTGAAAGCTTCCTCTGCTGGAAAGCCGCAGCACTGAGATTTGAACAGAGAGCTTCTACTCCCAGGGCCAATGCCCTTAACCACCATGCTATGCTGTTTCTTTGTGACAATCATCTGCTACGATTACGTTTTGTGAATTATGCTTTACCTTCAATCATTTTGGTTCTTGATGGGCTAGTGAGGTGTTAGGACTATCCTAAGGTAAAAAGTGATGCAGGTTAATTTTGATATGATACGCTAGGATCACCTCTTGCACAGGTACAGCCTGGGGAAGCAGCTTTGCATATCTGAACACTGTGTTTTCATAACAATCCACCCACTTTACATGAAATGTATAAGCAAGGTCTGTCCATAAGTTCCCACCACAAGGAATATGTGGCTCTAGTACAGGAACCATATAACAAGGAAAAGTATTTATTAAAACGTTGGGGACATTCCAGAGACAAACAGTAATACAGGCTTTTTCTTTTTTCTTTCAAAATGTTTTGGGTTGTCATGTAGGCACAACCAAAGTGTTTTGTTTCATCTTCCCCCAGTGACAACTTTGACAAAATCAAAAAGGAGTAAGATAAAAATTACTCTCCTCAAAAAACTTACATTTTGGTTCATTTCAATTCAATCTGACATATAATTGTTTAGCATCTATGTACCAGCTTCTCTGCCAGGCAACTTTAACAAATCCATTTTTTAATTTTTAAATTCTTGACATTACAGAACTAAACTGAAATTGATTAACATTCCACTCTAACATTTCTTATCAACACACAGAAATAAAATTCATGAACTAAAAAACCCAAAACAAAACTAAAAACAGGGAAAAGCTTATCAAACTAAATATGGATCCCAGCCTTAACAGCTGAACAAGAATGTGATTTTTAAATTTTTGGTAAATGCTAAAGTTGTGCAGAAACTGAATATTTATAAATTATCTGGAATCAATGACCAGAAATAACACAGTTGGATCATGGGAAAACAACAGAAATGGGTCAGGAGTAAACCTACAAGCAAGATAAATAAAGCACAATCCCCCGCTCCAGGAGCTTAAACTCTCACAGACACGTAAACAAATGACTATTATAGGCTAAGACAAATACTGGGCCAGAATTAGAAACAAATGCTAGCAAATACAAAAGAAGCCACAGCTAATTCTAGTAGAGTGGAGGGAATGGGCATCTGTTTGCTTTTCAATAATTTTTCAAAGGACTTTTAAGAAAACATACACTAACTACAGTAAAAGAAAGAATGAAATAATATGCAGGTCCCAACTGAGATCATTCTAAGGAAGAGGTGATTAATTTTACCTGGGGAAGTAAGGAAAAGCTTCAATGAGGCACTGATGTTTGGGCTGAGATTTAAGGAGTACATATGGTTTTTTAGGTGACAGTGTGGCAAGGTCACTTAAAGCAGAGAAAGCATGTGCAAAAGATCAGAGATATAAAATATCATATCAGGAAGGAGTAACTGTGCTCTGCATCTAAAGAGCTCTCATTAAGTCTTTGCTTGCAGTAGAATCTGAGGGCCAATCAATGTATGTAATTCCAAAACAATTTACTGAGAATTTATTAGGCACCACTACCTTGCAAAGTAACTGGGATACAATAATCTGTAAGATATGGTTTCTCTTCTAGAGGAGTTCAAAGCTGGTAGGAGAAACAAACATAGAAATAAATAGCTGTCAGTCAGCGAACACTTATTATAATAGAGGTCTAGGGTAAGGTACAGGTGGCACCATTCAATTCTACCTAGGGACTAGGGAAGACTGGTCTAAAAGGGTGATATTTGAACGGGGTCTTGAAGATGAATAAGGACAAGCAACAAAAAAAAAGTTTCTTTCAGACAAAGGGAGCATGTGCAAAGATAAAACTATATGAAACATTATAGCCAATTTATGGAAAAGCAGGAGTTTAGCATTGCTTCAAAGAAGGGAATGGATGAACATGGCCTTGGAGAGCTACACAGGGGTCACACAGCAGAGAGTTTTATGTGAAATGTACAAATGTTGTGCCTTCATTCTATAGGCAGTGGGGGGCCACACAGGCTTATAAGGAGAGATGTAACATGATCAAATTTGCTTTCCAGTCAAAACTAGATTGGACAATGGATTGGAGAAGTTAAGATTGGAGGACCTGTTAGGAGGTAGCAAGAGGGACAGGCTTGAGACTATTCCAGAGGCAGAACCAACCTGATGTAATGACCAACTAAAGTAGGAAGGGCGAGGTTAATAAGGATGATTTTTAGTTTCTGGATTGAGCCATTAGATGCACAGTGAGGACATAACCAAGACAGAGCAGCGGCCGTTTGCGAGAGAACGATGATGACATGGAGACGTGGAAGCTGATGTTGTAAGGCAGGAATACTATAAGAAGGAACGATCCATTCAGGCCTTTGATGACACCAATCTATCAGACAAATCTGCCATCTGCCCACATCTACTATTTACTCTGTGTTTCTTCTAAAATAAAAGAGCAATCAATCTTCACATTCATCCCACTTCCTGGGCTTGGCTATCCCTCCTACCTGGGATGTTCATTGCAAAAATGGGTCTGATTAAAACAAATCAATCAAGTTGTGTCTGCCAAGTTAACATCTCTGTAGGAAGTTAATTGACCCTGCTTCTGACACAAGCCTGCATGACAGATGAGAGGTAAGGGAAGATGGGACATAGCTGGCAGCTCATGATACAAACAATAAGGAGATGCCCTCCTCTATAAACAGACTGTCTGAACGGTAGGACACATGGAACAAATGCCTGGGGAACGTCAGAGGGTAAACAGGTGTCCGAGGTGGAGGAGAGCAGGTTTAAAGCCACAGCTGTCATGGCAACTTCAGGGAAGCAATCAGACTCAGACAATGACAGGAAAAACAGGAGGGAACACCCTCTCTCTGCCTCAAGGAGAATGGGGCACAGAGCAAGAAGGATGTGACTGCACTGGATTTGCAATCATAAGGCCTGGGTTCATGTCTGACTTTGCAGACACGTCACTTGAAATTTGTTAACTCATAATTAAAAGGAGGTTCCTAATACCTAGCTCAAATCTTACCAACTGGACAATTTTAGGCAAGTTACATAATCTTTCAAAGCATGTTTTCTCATCAAAAAAATGGGCTGACACCTACCTTATAAGACTGTTTTGAAGAATAAAGATAGTAATTTAATGTAAAGTACTTGATAGAGTGAAAATTGTTCACCAAATTTTGGGGTCAAGGGGATCCTGGATCAGTAATCAAAATATAAAAGTTCTCATCTTCACTATGTCCTAAATTTGGGATCTATCACTTTATTTCTCTGGACTTCAAAACAGAGTTGAGACTAGATGGTTCTGCATTCTCTTGTAGCTCAAATTTTTTATTCCCCAAGGATAATGGTTAGTCCACTTGGGGCTAGGGGTCACTAGAGAAGTTCCTGACAACCTAGAAAGAATGTAGGATTCAGTTATAAGATCTGAATACAGGGGTACCTGGGTGGTTCAGTCAGTTAAGCGTCTGCTTTCAGCTCAGGGGATCGAGCCCCACGTCAGGCTGCCTGCCCAGCAAGGAGCCTATTTCTCCCTCACCCTCTCTCCCTCTGCCCCTCCCCTGCTTGTGTTCTCTCTCTTTCGCTCTCTCTCTCTCTCAAATGAATAAATAAAATCTTAAAAAAAAAAAAAAGATCTGAATTCCATTTCATTTCCAGCTTCTTAGTAGACGTGTGACCCTGGGAAATTTATATAACTTCTCAGAGCCTTGGCTTTCTCTTCTGTAAAGTGGATCTTAAATATCCCACCAAAAAAAAAAAAAAATGCTTTACTAAGCATAAAGAAGTACATAAATATAAATTACCTATTGCCATCTGGCCTGAGTTGCAATTTGAATCAATCACCACAACCCAACAACCTTCCTGAAGCTCTTCAAATCCAAATTAATAATAAACCAACATCTGACAAAGCAGGTACATCTGCATGGTATTCCAACAAATCTGAAACACTGAATAAGCCACTGTTGTGAACTAAATGTTTATGTCCCCCCGCCCAAATTCACATGTTGAAACCTTAACCCCCAATGTGATGCTATTCGAAGGTGAAGCTTTGGGAAGTAATTAGGGTTAGATGAGGTCATGAGGATAGGGACCCCATGATGGGATACTGCCCTTACAAGAAGAGGAAAAGACACCAGAGCTTCCTCTCTCTGCCTTGTGAGGACAGAATGAGAAGGTGGCCATCTGCAAACAAGAAAGCGGGCAACCACCAAAAACTGAATCTGCCTGGGCGCCTGGGTGGCTCAGATGGTTAAGCGTTTTCCTTCGGCTCAGGTCATGATCCCAGGGTCCTGGGATCGAGTCCCACATCGGGCTCCCGGCTCAGCGGGGAGCCTGCTTCTCCCTCTGACCCTCTCCCCTCTCATGCTGTTTCTCTCTCGCTCGCTCTCTAAAAAATAAATAAAATCTTTAAAAAATAAAAAAAAAAACTGAATCTGCCTGTACCGTAACCTTGGACTTTCCAGCCCTGGGCACTGTGTATCTGTCTATCGTATTTTGTTATAGCAGCTGGAGCTAAGACACATGTTGTGACTCTCAGGCAAGGAGATTAATTTTTCTGTGGCTTTTGGAAATCTGTCTTTCCCAAACTATGCTTATTATAACAGTTATGTGTTATAGTGTGACCTTGGCAAAGACAGCCACCATGGCCACAGCCTGTCAGTTACAGAAATACTTTGTTTATAGGGAATTTCAACTGATCTATTATTTTTAAGCATCTACCTCCTCTTGATTCACCTTTTATTTGGTAAAATGCATGCTTCCCTCTTAAAACCGTGGCCCCTTCAAATCTCTCATAAACTCAATCCTTTTTGAAAGCTTAATGCTGCCCAGAAGGGTCACACTCCCTCTCTACCTTCTATGGCTCCCTATTGCCTAACTGAGGGACATAAGAAATCCTTCACAACCTGGCTCCCTCAACTCCCAGGAAGGGAGAGTCAGTATGAAGCAGCAATTAACAACAGCACAGGCTTCTAGGTCAGAACTACTAACTGACCTCTTGTCATTAGAGTTAGTTCATTTGCAGAAGAGATTATTAATATCCACTATGTAGTTCTGACAGAATGGAATACAGTATATAAAGTATAGTACATTGTCCAAAACAAATTAACTGTTCAATAATTGGTAGTTAGCAATATTTTTTTTTAAAGATTTTATTTATTTATTTGACAGAGAGAGACACAGCAAGAGAAGGAACACAAGCAGGGGGAGTGGGAGAGGGAGAAGCAGGCTTCCCGCAGAGCAGGGAGCCCGATGCGGGGCTCGATCCCAGAACCCTGGGATCATGACCTGAGCTGAAGGCAGATGCTTAACGACTGAGCCACCCAGGCGCCCCGGTAGTTAGCAGTATTATCAAAGCACCTTACGCCCCAGCACAGTTGAAAAGTTTGACATTTCTCAAGCCTACTTGTCCTTTAGTCCACAATTCTCACAGGTCATGATGACTCTCCTCCCTTGGCAATGCTGAGAAAGTACGTCCATTGCCTCCCCACTTAGCATCTCTGATTTTACCTGAGAGCTATGTGAGCATACGGCTTACTCCTCTGCTAACCTCTCAGCTCTGTGAGAATGAGGCAGGGGTCCAACTTATCCCTGTGTCCCACTTGGTGTCTAGCATAGTGCCTGGACCAAAGCTAGTGATCCGACTGTGTTTACATGCTCGAATGAACGGAGGGATGCATAAACATAAATGACATCTGTTGAGGGATGGTGTCAATTTCAGCAAAGGTCCTTTTTCCACAATTTAAACCATTCTTGCTATGTTTATTGTCTTAATTGTGATGATAGTTTCATGGGTTCCTGCATATGTTCAAATTACATACTTTAAATGTGTAGTGTTTTGTATATCAATTACACCTCAATAAAGCTGTTTACGAAAAAATAGTAATAAACATACCGTACTTGCCAGTAGTGTGAAGGGGAATCAAAGGTCTCCTGGCTTCTGCTTAGTACATTTACCTTGGTCCGATCCTTGGTGTCCTGATCACAAGAGCACACCTGCCCTTGACCTTTGACCAAGAAAGACACAGTTGGCTCTCTGCTCTGTTAGTGCCTGATTCTGAGGAACTGTCCATAGCCTTTCTGGATACCCTTTCCAGCAACATCAGAGAAAGGGACAGAAAGTTCAGGATAAACACATTTCCCTTTTGAGTGTATCTGTCTACAATAAAGAAAGCATCAGTGATGGCCACAAACCTTTCATCCTATTCATTACTCTGGGACTTAAAAATTCTTAATAATAATTCCCATTTCAGGATGATGCTGGATAAATCAAGTTCCTCAGTTCCTTAGTGTTCCCTACCTATTAAATGGGTATGACATAAAGTTGTGAATAAATGGATAGAAGATCATCACCCTGAAGTTAAACTACTTTTAACTTTACTAGCTATTCCATAAGGCTGCAGGCTCCACTCAGCTCAGACCTCCGACTGCTAAGCCTCCAGGTACCGGTGATAATAACATGTGTAGACATGTATTTACTTCCAGAAGGAGAAAGGAACTAATATTTACTGAATACCTATAATGGGTTTCAGACACTATGCTAAGCACTTAACAGATTACTCTCATTTGAGGTAGCTACAGATAAAATCTTGTGATGGGGACTGGAGAAGTTAAATAAGCCAAAGTCACATAGCCAGCAAATTATAGTGCTGAGTTCTATTTATTTGATGTTTTTGTTGTTTGTGTTTACTCTGAGTTTAAAGTCTTTGCTGAAGTCCAGGATGATCTGATACTAAGTTTAAGAAATATTTAATTTTATGGAGTCTATTTTTTCAGGGGAATTCACATTCTTTCTTATCCTCACAGCAAACCCATTACAGAGGCAAAGTACAGAAGAAATACCTTGCAATTTGGGAGAATAGTGCTCAATATTAACTCTGCACTTCTATGAGGCAGGTATGAAGAGAAATATAAAGTGTCATGCTACCATCTGCCATGTTCCCAGAATTATTTTTTTTATTTTTTTTATTATGTTCAGTTAGCCACTGTATAGCACATCATTAGTTTTTGATGTAGTATTCAATGATTCATCAGTTGCGTGTAACACCCAGTGCTCATCACAACATGTGCCCTCTTTAATACCCATCACCCTGTTACCCCATCCCCCCCACCCTCCTCCCCTCTGAAACCCTCAGTTTGTTTCCTGGGGTCCATAGTCTCTCATGGTTTGTCCCCCTCTCTGATTTCTCCCCCTTCAGATTTCCCTCCTTTTCCCTATGGTCCTCCGTGCTATTGTTTATGTTCCACATATGAGTGAAACCATATGATAATTGTCATTCTCTGTTTGACTTACCCAGGTCTATGTGACTTCAGTATGCTTGTTTTTATTCCCTAGGCTTTCTTGTCTCCAGATGATAGAAAGACCCAGACTTTGGGCTCCTGGCTTTGTCTTGTAGGGACACAGGAGTGGTGGTGGTGGTGGTGGTTAGGAGGGTTTTTATCATTCTAGAAGTTTATCTTAACAAGAATCCAATATAATCATTGAAAGACTAATTCTGGATGGTCTTCAACCCAGAATAAAAACAAGCATACTGAAGTCACATAGACCTGAGTTCGACCCTGACTTCATTATTTCATACAGGAGGACATTAGGCAGTTTTGCCACTAGAACATTTGTTCCAGGATTATAGGAACTGTTTCTGTCTTGCTTATCACTCCATCCCAGCACCTGGAAGGATGCCTGGTATATGGGAAGGGGCAATTAGTGCTTGTTAGGTGAATATCTTGAAATCGCCTGACAACATAATAAGTACACAAGAAATGAGATTTAGGATTTATTCACAATTCGGAATTTAGAAGTTGCATATAGTTGAAGTTTTCCAATGGTAGTGGTAGAAAGACTTTGGAGACCCTGTCTCATTAAGCTAAAGGAATTGTAGCCCAGTGAATGACTTGCCTTAAGTCACCCAGCTAGGATTGGAACCTGCAATGCCTGATGTATTTTTAGTTACCCCTAGTTATTTTGTATATAAGCCCACAGAATCTTAGACATAATTGTACAATAATAAAACAATAAAGGCAGCACAAGTCTTTCCCGTGACATCAACATTATCTCTTGTGTGTTCGATTACTAGAGAGAAACTAAAACCAAAGTTCTGAGGATCCCCAAGTTGTTGAGAACTCCCTAGAAACAATAATGGAGTTGGACCCACAGGCCAGAGACAAAAGGTCATCAAACCCTATTGGGTAATAATGAACTACAGACAGCCCCTTGCGTACTTCTTCCATGAGCTGCCTAGAAAGAAGAGGCTCTGGCACTCAGCAGGGGCTGTGCTATCCTCATGGTCTGACTTGTAAGGAGATAGAAACCCTGGGACGCCAAACAGAGAACATGTACATGGCACCTGTGTTTGATGCCAATTGCAAGAAAAAGAAATGTCATAGAAGAAATCAAAGTATTCTTTGCACAAAGGGAAGAACAAAAAGGAAGAAAAACACAGGCAGCTGAACACCTAAGCCATGTGGTTCAAATTCCATTTCATTAGTATTTCTTTGGTTGCTGTGTTCTCAGGGTAAGGTGTAAGCTGTGGCCTAGTTAATGCAAATTGTGGCCATAGTTGTAAACCTTTGAAAGTGCTCATGAGGGTTCATTCGCATTACCTGCCCACAACCAAAACCCCGACCTAGGGAGGTTATTAAGCTTATCACACCTAGCATATTTCCCAGATTAAATGTGTATCTGTTTTTCTTTTTCATAATACTTCTTAAGCATTAATAAACACACAAAGTCCCCACAGATCTATAAGAAGCATTTCTTATTTAAACCATGTTTTTAAATGCCCCAGGAAATACGGGAGCTTTGCTAAATGCTATTCTTGAAAGGGTTCCACCCTCAAAAGGTCAGCATGAAGTAGAAGCTGATGGGCTCAGAGCTTCAACATCAGCTCCTGCCTGACTAACTGATTACCGGGAGCAATGTCATAGCTCAGCCTCCTGGAGTGAGCCTGCCTCCTCCAGTTAAGTCACTGTACCCACCAAAGAACAATCCAAATTAGCACTGTTCCCAGCCAACTTGTTACTTGACTGGAAAACTAAATCCTTTGCCTTTCCCCCATCATCTAAATAACCCCCAAGTCACTAAGTTCCTCTGCTTCCTTATTTGGGCTCCTTAGTTGCAAACAGCTCCACTGCAAAGTATACTCAATTTCAAAAGAACACCTGAGCTCTGCTCCATAAAGTCTTTCAAACTATAGTAGGCCCTTGAATTCCCAGAAGGTTATCGTGGGCTTGTTCTCATGGTGATAGCAGAAAGGCAAGAGAGAGAATTGTCAAAGGCCTCTTGAGACACAGATATAGAATAGCCACAATTGTTACTTCTATCATATTGTTGTGGAAATAAATGAAGACCCCCAAATGACAGCAAGAAAGGCTTATTCAGAGACGGATATAGCAAGGGAGTGAGGCACCGTCACTTGCATTTGGCAGAGATTCAAAGATGGGCAGAAGAGGAAGAAAGCATTATATGGGAAAAAATAGAAGGTTTCAGGTACGCCCTGACTGGAGGCTATTGGCATAGGAAAGCTGTAGGTAAGATATCTAGAAGGGGGACAGCCTACAGGATTGGTTAGGGGTACCTATTTAGATCTGTGATTGGTTCTAATTTGGAAGTAGGAGCAAAAGTTAGGAAATCTGTCAGTTATTATTCAAGTCTTGTCATTTTGGGCCAATTGTTACAGAGGTTATTGTTTGGGCTCCCAGGACTCTTCGTTCCAGATAGTGGTTTAAATTTCTGGTTACTACAGATAGTAGGTTGGCTTCTTGGGCTGGTTGCTGCCAGTTGTGGGTCAGAATTCTGTTTTTATACATAATCTGGCCGTTGTCCATTTGTAGATTCAGTCCCTCATTTCTGTTGACAAAACAAGTCACAAAATTAGCCCATAATCAAGGGTGGGGAAATAGACTATATTTTTATGGGAGAAGCTGTAAGGCTACATTGCAAAGGATGTGGATACAGGAACATCATTAACTGAGTTCATTAAGGCAGTCAAGCTACAACAAGCTTCCAGAATGTGCTAAGGGACTGAATGTGAATTATGAGAAAAGAGTCAAGAATGATTCCAAGTGCTTTTCCTCTAAGTAACTGTAAGAAGAGCATCATAAAATATAGAAAACAAGAAGTAGAATTAACAATTCCATTTTGGATCTGATACCTTGCAAGACTATTAGATATTCAAGTCAAGGTATCAACTGTATATACAAGTCAGCGGGGGGAGTCAGGTTGGAAATAGTAATTTGAAAGTAAGCAAACCGAAAGGAGATGGCATAGTCACTTCAGGCTGCTATAACAAAGCGCCATAGACTGGGTGACTTATAAACAGAAATTTATCTCTCACAGCCCTGGATACTGGAAGTCTGAGACCAAGGTGCCAAAATGGTTAGGTTCCGGTGAGAGCCCGTTTCCTGGCTTGTAGACTTCTCAATATATCCTCAAACGGCAGAAAGAAGGTGAGAGAGTGCTCTGGGGTACCTTTTATTAGATAATTAATCCCATTCATGAGGGCTCCACCTTCATGACCTAATCACCTCCCAAAGGCCCCACCTCCTAAGACCATCACATTGGGAGTTAGGATTTCAAAACATGAATTTGGAAGGAGGGACATAAATATTAAGTCCACTGCATAAGAGAAAATAATTTATAAGCCTTGAAGATTGGAAGGATACAACAAAACAGATTAAAAAGTGACCAGGAGGGCGCCTGGGTGGCTCAGTTGGTTAAGCAACTGCCTTCGGCTCAGGTCATGGTCCTGGAGTCCCAGGATCGAGTCCCGCATCGGGCTCCCTGCTCGGCAGGGAGTCTGCTTCTCCCTCTGGCCCTCCCCCCCTCTCATGCTCTCTCTCTATCTCATTCTCTCTCTCTCAAATAAATAAATAAAATCTTAAAAAAAAAAAAAAAAAGTGACCAGTACATTAGGGAGATCCAAGAGAGGATGGCATTCCCGAAACAGAGAAGAGGTGATTTAAGAAGGACATGACCAGTATGATCAATTTGTGTCAAATTAAGAGCAAAATGAGGACAGAACAGAGAATTGACCACTAAATTTGGCAACATGGAATCATTAGTGACCTTGACATTGGTGACCGAAGATAGTTTCTAGACTGTTTTTTTCTTCATTTCTTCTCCCACCACTAGGAGGCTGACACCACTTCTCTCCTGGGAGATTACAGGAGACTTACAACTGACCTCCTCACACCCACTCCCCACAGTGAAGCATCTCTAATCATAACCACCATCACCACCACCCCATTTAAATCCCTATAAGAGGGGCCCCTGGGTGACTCAGTTGGTTAAGCGACTGTCTTCAGCTCAGGTCATGATCCTGGAGTCCCTGGATCGAGTCCCGCATCGGGCTCCCTGCTCTGCAGGGAGTCTGCTTTGTCCTCTGACCCTATCCCCTCTCATGTGTTCTCTCTCTCTCATTCTCTCTCTCTCAAATAAATAAATAATAAAAATCTAATAAATAAATAAATCCCTATGAGAGCTTCACATTGCTCAAAGTCCAAACCCTTAACAAGATCTCAACACACATGGCCTCTGTCTCTTCAACCCTCCCACTCCACTCCCACATGCTGGCCTTCTCTTACTTCCTGGGGTGCTACTCTCTCTCCCACTGGAAAGTCTTTTCATATGTACTTCCCTCTGAAATATTCTGCTTCGTGAAACCCAACACATGAGCTATGTGTGTGCATGCATGCACACATGCTTGTTCCTTGCTATGTCACAAGCATCCTTCCTCCTTCCACTTAAAAAGGAAACAGACCATGACTGTCTAGCTTAACTTAAGTCCCCTAAACACCCCACACCTTATACCCTGCTCCTCCATTACCCCATAGCTCATATATCCTGAATTTGATTTTGGCAACAGTTTTCAAAATTATTGCACTATTTAATAGCTGCCTCCCCTGTACATCTCCTCTTGGCTCCTCGAAGGCTGCCAAATCCCCTGACTCCAAAAGAAGACTTAATGTTTTTTAAATAAATAAATGGATATCAATTGAACTCTATGAAATATACATTATTGTCCCCTTTTTGCGGATGAGGAAACTAAGACTCAGCAAGATCAAGACCTTGTTAAGACTCTAACCCAGCTTTGCCTGACTCCCAAGCCCTAGCTGCTACCCTCTAATGTTTTGTACATGGGTGTGTGTGTTCACTAGCTGGAATTTTTTTAAGGGCAGAGTCTATATTTTATTCATCTCTGAGTTAGAGCTTATCCCTGGATTGTTGGCATTATAGTGTCTAGAAATATTGATTGGATTGAGTTGCAGAGAATCGAATTTCATAGATTTGAGCTGAACTGAGCAAACACGTAAGCCTGATAAAAAACATGTTTAGATTTATCTTAGGAATTTTATATTTGGTTTATAATAGCAACTTCTGCCTCCCCCTCCTCCTTTCATTGCTATGGTTTCCTTCTTCAGAGAAATGTTATTTTGCATCCACACTTACAGCTAGTTGGTTCTGGCAGAGGTTACCTCCTGCCCTTTCTTACTTACCTCAAGCACTATTTGTGTTTGTCTGATGGAGAGAGAATTCAGCCCATTATGAAGCAATAGAAATTGTGTGAATGCTTTCAGCTCAAGAATCAGTGCACTTATGGGAAGTAAGGCTCTCAAGCTCCTGCAGACTGCAGACCACTTTGGCAAAACAGAGGATGCCCACGAACCACCAACCATCCTCATTCCCACTTGGGGCTGCCCCAGATGAAAACCACACCCCAGGAAATGAGAGGCTGTACTGCCTCTCATGGGCTGCAGACGAGACAATGCTTGCTTTTATTAAATATCATGAACAAATGACTTAATACCAGAAACCAAGCCATGGATACAATAATAAAATAAATAAGCCCTAATGCCACCTGGTTCCTTGCTATGTCACAGACCACCTGGTTCTCCAACTGTGGATTGCTGGGTGGTCCCCAAAAAGACTTCAAGAATACTCTAATTAAGGTGGTAATCATATTGACAAAAATAATAAATAACAATGTTATTAACAATGATATGAGCATATAACAATATGTTAATAATAATGTTAATAATTAATTTTGAATACTGCAGTAAAGTTTATAAAGAAGTTCACATTTGCTCCCTGAGATCTAAGTAAGTCTAAAAGGAATATGGAACAGGGAATATAATGAGGGCTCAAAAGGGTTCAACAACAGGCCAAATGCTTCATGGGCAGAGGGTAACAAAGCCAGGACTTCAAACTCTAAATACCACTAAAGGATAGACCACTGACACACACCTGCTTGGCCATCTTGCTGCTTTGGGGATGTGGTAGACTGCATTTTGGTTCCAAATTTTTCACCTGCCCTCTGTTATAGAATTATACATCTGAACACTTTGTTGTAGAACTTTACAGTTCCTCCCACTATGAGAGGGCTAAAATTCCCTGCCTCCTGGATGGTTGGCTGACCATATAACATAGTTTGGCCAATGAATGTTAATGAACATAATGTGAGCAATAGCTTTAGAGTGTTTGCATGGCTTGAATGATCACTTGCACTCCTATCATTTATGATGAGAAGATACCCAGGGCTCTAGTAGAAGGAGTTTGAGAAGACATTTGGAGTAGACCTGCATCCAAACTCTCCATGGGGAAGCCAAATATAGATGAATCCGTCCAGATTCAGCTGAGATCAGCCAAAGGCTAGCCAGCTTGCAGATCCGTGTGTGAAAAAACTAAATGCTTGTTGCCGTAAGCCAATGAGTTTGGGGGTTGTTTGTTATGCAGCAATATTCTGACAACAGTTCAACAGTACAGGGACTGTGTCTGATTTGCTGAGAGGGAATTTGGCCCGAAGGGTGACGGAACTGTCACAATGTGCAGAGATATGAGCCCAGGCTTTGCAGTCACAACTCAAAAAACAAGGATTCAAATCCTACTTCTGTGATGCCTTAGTTGCACGACTTTGAGAAAATTACTTGACAGTCTGAGTTCTATTTTCTTTATCTACTAATAGGGATAAGAATATCCAGTTTATAGAATAGCTGTATAGATTAAATGTGATCTTTCATGTCAACATCTATAACAATATAGGAACCATAGTTGTCTACAATTGTTAATTTCCTTCTTAGATCTAAGTAAAACCTTTTTTTTTTTTTTTTCACAAGCTATGTTAGATTGTGGGCAACTTGAGGTTAGCAAAGTGTTTAGTTCTGCATGCCACTTTTTGAACACCAGGACTCAATCGGTATTTGTTCAAAGGGCAAAAACAGAAAAGAAGGAAGAGAGGAAGGAAGGAAGGAAGGAAGGAAGGAAGGAAGGAAGGAAGGAAGGAAGGGAAGGGAGGGAGGGAAGGGAAATGACGAAAATGCAACTAACTTTTAGAATGCAACTAACTTTTAGAACTCACATTAAGGAAAAGTGCTCCCACGTGCCACCCCTCCCAACGCATTCCTCTTAGCTCAGCTGCTGGAATACAGAGACTCAGCCTAGATGTGTATGCAGAAGGTTATAACGTATGAGAAATAAGAACGGGGAAATGAATGTGTTCCTTGCAAATAGGATCATGTTAATCACAGACTGACCAGAGCTGGAAGCACCTGGCTCCTGGCTGCTTGCACCTTCTGTGTGCATAGGAGTCTGGCTAGAGCTCAGTAACTATGTGCTGACTGAGCAGAGGATGATGAGTGATTTAGTGAATGGGGGTTCAGACAAGCCAGTGAGGACCTTCCACAAAGGAAGAACATGTGGGGCTGAGGCAAGAGGTATCCACACTGTGCAACAGGCTTTCTAGACCAGAGGGTCTCAGGTCCCCTACAGTTCTAGAATTCTATGATTATGGCAAGGAAGAAAAGCACAGTCATAAACACCACAAGCAGGCAGTTAATGAGCTGGTTGCCTGAAAAACACATTTATTACATGATAACATTAATGATTTTATTTCTGGTACAAATTATTACTTTCTTATAATATTACGTAGGCACCACATTATCAGGTATTGATACACCTAAAACCAGCAGAATTTAGCCACTGTCTTTTCAATATCAACAGCCGATATTTTATTCTGGACAATTCTTTTGATGCCCAGTCTTTCTCTAAAAAAAAAAAAATACTGCCTTTCTATGTATCATCCTTTGCTAGGCACTAAGGACATAGACATGAAAAACAGGTCCTGCCCACTCAATCAAGTTCTTCATGGGTTTGACTAATCACTCTTTGACTCTTTATGAACAAGTCATTTCCTCAATGCTGATTCACAGCTAATATCAGTGGGAGTCTAAAAGCCCTTCCTTTTTCAGGAATTTGATGAAACTCTGAGAATATTTATAAATATTCCAGGAGTTTTTGACTCTCCATCTTTATCCCAGTCCCTCCCCCATGTTATACATATATAATTTATATTACCAACTGTGCTGTTTTCATAGCTCACAGTGTTTCTCCTTTCAGCCATACCACCTGCCCCCTGGTCACAGCTAAGTGATTCAGGGTACAACACAAGAACCAAGCTGAATCCACCAGATCCTCATATTCAAGAAATTAAAACGTGAATCAGGAGACACATTGGTGGTGTATCAATTAGCTGTTGCCATGTAATAAATACACACAAAATTTACCAAAAGCAACAATTTATCCTTTCTCCTTTGTTTTGTCAGGTGGACAGTTCTGCTGATCTATGCTGGGTTTATGCATGTGTCTCAGTCGGCTGCAGGTGAGATAGGCAGTTCTCAAATGAGCTTTCTCTCATGGCTGGGGGCTCAGCTCGGACAGCTGGGATCACTCAGCTCTTCTCCATCTGCCACATTATCCAGTAGGCTAGCCTGGGCACATCCTCACGGCAAAGACCAGGAACAAGCAAGGAAGCAGAAATCTGCAAGTGCTTACTCAAGTTTCTGATCACGTCACATTTGCTACTCTTCCAGGGCCAATTTCGGAATCAGAATGAGAGGGGCCTATGAAGTCACAGAGCAAAGGGCAGGGATGCAATGAGGTCTTTAATTAGGACTATTAATGCCACTAACCAACCACGGGTTGGAAGTCAATAACACTACGGTACCACACCAGAAAGAAGATATATGGAGGCTCAATGCTGATGTGCCCAGAGATTCCCTGATTTATGCCTTCCCAAGATTTGATCAATTATGTGGGCTACCTTTCTTCAATTATGTAAGCTACCCCACAAGCCTGCCAATAAATCACCATTTCAGCTTAAGTTCGCCAGCCAGTTACTATTATCTGCCACCAAAAATCATCATCATCATCATCATCATCATCATCACCATCATCTTCATCTATAATGACTTTTAAATAACCACATTTTGTCAATTCTAGGTACAAACATTTCTCATATTCATCCCCTCCTTGCTACAGTTGGAGTTACTGCTTCAACTTGAAGTTCCATCCTTCCTAGCCTGAACGACTGGAATAGGATTTCTGAACCAGAGTACTGAGCCACCAGACCTGAGCCCCATGACAAAATGGTTTTGAGTCTTTAGTATTTCTGAGTTACACGATTTGGTTTACTTATTGTGTTAGGTGATTTCCAACTATTAGGTGTCCCGCAACTTTTAACAGTAGAACAAGTTGGTGATTGTCTATGGAATTTAGTGAGAGTTGAAAGGCTGTTCTTTTCACCTTTTTCAAATACTTATGTCGGTATTTGTATAGAAATACTTTTTTACCATTTTGTACTTAGAATCCTGTTTTGGGCCTCCTAGCCTCTGTTTAGCATGTAAAAATAAACAAATGACAAAGAAGATTTTCTTAAGAAATGTGCCATTCATGCTATCTTCAGTAGAGAAAATAACATTATAGTTTTACCTGAAAAGTACATTTTACCTGTCTGGCTTTATGACATTGGAATTGTTCCAACAACATGATGATCTGTTTGTATGTGGGAATCTAAGAACTACAAGAAAACTTAGTCAATGACATGAGAAGGAGCCAGCCACCCAACTGAGAGACAGGGACTGTAACAGTTTGTGTGTACTGGGGAATGTTCGGACCTAGTCTGTTGTGGTTAACTCAGATGTAATACTTGAAACACTAGTCATGTGTATATATAGTAAAGATTTTATTTTTATTTGAGAGAAAGAGCATGCGTGAGCGGGGGGGGGGGGGGGGGGGGAGGGGCAGAGGGAGAAGGAGAAGCAGACTCCCCGCTGAGCAGGGAGCCTGATGCCAGGACCCCAAGGTCATGACCTGAGTCAAAGGCAGATGCTTGACTGACTGAACCACCCAGGCGCCCCTAATCCTGTATATATTTAAAGAACAGTTTTGTTGCTTTCCAGGGACTGACACAGTCATAAGTGTGAAGCTGTAAAGTGTATATGAAATGGCCTTTGCTCTCACTAGATGAGGAAAACTATATGTAAATTTTATGATGCCCTTTACAAAACAGGGTCATCCTCCAAACCCTACCTTCATTTAACTATTTTCTGTTCTTTTCATTTTGGGGGTTGTTGCTTTGGTTTTTACTCTGGGGCTTTAAAGGTTTGGCAAACTAGTCTTGCAGACCAAATCCCACTCTGCCCATTTTTGTAAATTAAGCTTTATTGTAACACAGCAGTGCTCATATATGTTTTCATACTCTTGATGGCTGGTTTTGCACCACCTGAGCACACTGAGCAATAGCAACAGAGACCTTCTGGCCTACAAACCCTATTTACTAAAGCTCTTTTCCAAAAATGCTTGCTGACCCTAGTCTAAAGAAAAGGGAATTGCCTTGGGGTCTGCAGACATGGGTTAAACCCAAACTCTACCAGTACGAACAAATCGTCTTTTCTGAACCTGGCTTTTCCCATTGTTACCTAGAAACAATAGCCACAGCTTCCTGGAGATACCACGAGGATTAAACACGTGTGCAAAGAATTCAGAACAGAGTAGACCTCAAAATATGAATGTTTCCATCCTTCCTCCCTCACTCACCGTACACAACCCATTCCCCTTCTGAACAGTACAATTTCAATCTACAAAAAATTTATTTCAAATAAATTCACTGGCCTGGAAAGGATAAAAACCAAAGCTTCTTATGATTCTCAAATGGGTATAATTTCTCATTTTTTTTCTCCCTTTTCTTTTTCCTGATGCACTTCCAAGGGAATGGAGCAAACCGCACATCTACCAGTCTGGGTAAGACATCGCCTTATAATGTGAGGGCAAATCAGCGTGTTAAAAATGTAGGTGTGGCACTAAGTTATTCAAAACCAACACAGTTTGGGGTCCACAAAATGCCTCCCCTTCAGGTAACAATGGAGTTTGGTTGCACCTATGGCTCAGTATTCATAAATTTATATTAATGTTGATAATTCCATTATAAATTGTGCCTCCTACAGATACTCTCTAAAGAAGTGCCATTTTTTCTTGTCACACAGTTCTCCAGATCCTTGAACTCTTTTTGTCACCACTTTCAGAGGCCTTTTTGTGCTTCTCTAAGACTGTGAAACAGATGTTCAAGAAGATCACCGCAATTTTCAAATTCATGTTCCAACAGTCTGAAGCCACCACCCTCACCTACAAAAGCAGATTCTCTGTCTCATAAACCCAGCTCCATGGTCTTTGATTCTATCTCCCAGACAAACAGAAAAGCTATGCTCTAGCTCCAGGATGAGGAAGAGAATCCCAAGACTCCAGGGCATAATTTGCCTACAGTCTCTGGTTTCCAAAATGGGAGCGGGTTACTGAAGAAGCAATGTCCAGCTGAAGTGAAAACAAACTAAAGTTAGCTTGCTCAACTGAACCAATAATCCAAAAAGAAGACATCAAGAGTGAGCACCAGGTATAGAAATTCCGGGGTATGAAAATCCATGGGAGGAGTAATAAGAATGATAATGACTGCCTTTCAGTACAGTGACTATGGTTGTTCACGGCACAGTACTGGCCACATGTGAATGGTGCTCCCTAGAGTCATTCAGTGCCCAGTCTACACAGTCATTCGTGGCAGGCCTGTATAAATATATCGTAACTGCACTGTCGCCCTGAGTATTTTCCACAGATTCTATGTCATTTAATTCCAGCAACAAACCTCTGAGGTAGATTTTGTTGCCCTCTTCTATTCAGATCTGGAAGCTGACTAACCATGAGGTTAAATACCTTATCCATATCTCTATGGTTACTAAGCAGAGGAGCCAAGATTCAAACCCAGGTCTGCCTGGCTCCATGCTTTTTCCATGATTCCACTGTGCCTCCTCTTAATTTATTGATTGTTAGTGAATAGCTATCAGAGCAGAGGAATTTGAGAAGCTTTGACAGTTTGCACTATTCCACCAAGACTCAAGCAATTTCCCAGAATGAAACAAGAACTCACAGAAGAAGACAGAGCTCGTTGAGGCCATGGGGGCACCATTTAAAAACTGCTGGAGGAGATTTCAAAATGGAAAAAGACGATTATCAACTTCAAGATGAAAACAAAGTGAACAGGTCTTACATCCTCACAGAGGGTCAGCTTCTTCACAAAGAGAGGCATTCATCCAGGGACAACCTGGTCAATTGTTAAGTTAGTTGCTAATAAGAATTTATTTCTCAGAGTCCATAGTCTCTCATGGTTCGTCTCCCCCTCTAATTTCCCCCCCTTCATTTTTCCCTTCCTACTATCTTTTTTTTTCTTAACATATAATGTATTATTTGTTTCAGAGGTACAGGTCTGTGATTCATCAGTCTTACACAATTCACAGCACTCACCATAGCACATACCCTCCCCAATGTCTATCACCCAGCCACCCCATCCCTCCCACCCCCCATCATTCCAGCAACCCTCAGTTTATTTCCTAAGATTAAGAATTCCTCATATCAGGGAGATCATATGATACTTGTCCTTCTCTGATTGACTTATTTCACTTAGCATTAATACCCTCTATCCACGTCGTTGCAAATGGCAAGATTTCATTCCTTTTGATGGCTGCATAATATTCCATTGTATATATATACACCACATCTTCTTTATCCATTCATCTGCTGATGGACATCTTGGCTCTTTTCATAGTTTGGCTATTGTGGACATTGCTGCTATAAACACTGGGATGCATGTACCCCTTCAGATCCCTACATTTGTATCTTTGGGGTAAATACCCACTAGTGCAATTGCTGGGTCGTATGGTAGCTCTACTTTCAACTTTTTGAGGAATTTCCATACTGTTTTCCAGAGTGGCTGCACCAGCTTGCATTCCCACCAACAGTGTAGGAGAGGGGAGCGGGATGGGGGGATGGGTTAGCTCGGTGATGGGTATTAAGGAGGGCATGTATTGAATGGAGCACGTATTGAATGGAGCACTGAGTGTTATACGCAAACAATGAATCATGGAACACTACATCAAAAACTAATGATGTAATGTATGGTGACTAAACATAACATAATAAAATAAAATTTTTAAAAAAAATTTATTTCCCACCACAACAGTGTCAGAAACCATCACTTCCAGCTTTCATGATCAACTCATACTTGTTCAACCTCTTCATCTTATCATTAAGCTTCACTTGGAATCGAAAATAGATATAATTGACAAGGAACCTAAATCAAAACCACCCACTTATTTACACACTATGAGAAGCAAGTTTCCTCATGAAGTGATTTAGAAGAGTGATTTAGGTAGTGCTATAAGCCAGAAAGAGAATGAACAGAGTCTTTGACCTAACCAATTTAGTCAGCTCTGGCTGGTATCACCACCTCATTCCTAGAGGCAGCTTGACTTGGAAAGAAAAACAGCCTTTGGAATCTAAAAACCTAAGTTTAAATCTTGCTTCTCTTTAAATTGGAATGATGATGTCAATCACTGTTGGTGTAATGTAAGGATTTATGAGAAATTATTCATAGAGGGTCCAGCATATGGTGCAGGGCATATAGTGGATATTCTGTAGAAGTCAGTTCATGTCCCTCCATCCACAAATGGTTGTGATCTGTTAGTCTTGGAAATTCTGACCTTAAAATCGCGATTCACATAAACCTGTCAGTACTTGATTGTGTGCAATTTGAGGGCAGCTCCTTTTGGTTACATCTAACACAAAGCACAACTTCTACCTAATAGGCACTCAATAATCATTTAACTAATTAATTAGTTAACTAGTTGACAAGAATATGTGGAGTGGTTAGGGGAGAGAACATTACATGTAACTGAGATTTAAATCTTAATATTTAAGAGGTAAAATTAAAAGGTAGGATATTTCAAAAGTCAGCTGGAAAAGACAAGACGAAAGAACACTGGGGTTTTCCTAATGTTCACACAATCTGGAAAGATGATGTCTAAACTCCTTTTCTCAGGAACTGTATTATTGGTCATTTAAGCTAGTACTAGGAAACGCTAATGTGATAAAGATTCCTATCAATTCCTCTTCTGTGCTCCCTAGAGGCAAGACAACTTACTACCACCTGACATCATCTTTGTCCTGCCAATAATACTTATTAATTGGATGATGGAAGGATACCAACCCAAGGATAAGAAAGTCTGGGTTAGCAAGCTGTAGGTCCTGAAATTATCAAGTCAAATAGACTCAAGAATTAAGCCTCCCATTTTGAGATGGTCAATTTTAGGGTCACATGTGCTAAGAAATAAACAGGGAAGGCTAGTTTGCAGGAAAAAAAGAGAGAGAATGGATCAAATGTGCAAGGAAACAGAGATGAGAGGCCATTTGTTTCTAAAGACAAAGAGAGCAATGGAATTCCTAGTTTTTGGAAGCCTTCCAGTTCTCAATATCCATAGTTTATGAGAGCAATGAAGATCCATAGTTTATGAAGTACAGAATTACTGTACTTCAACTCTTAGATTCCATTAAAATCCTTTGATTATAAATTTTTATTTTAAATTCCCAATGAAACACACTGAGTAGGTTTTTATTTAATATAATCAAATTATCTCTAAGACAAATCTTAGTCTTATGGACTAAGTTACCAAATATAAACCAAATGTTTCTCAGTTCCCCAATATCTGCACATATGGCACAACTGTCCTCTCTGGCCCCCTTGTCACTGGGTGGGCCACATGACTAGTGTCACTTCCAGGCAAAACATTCAGAGCTTTACCTTTTTTATTTTTTATGTCACAACTACAGGTCATGTTCAAGATGGTGGTTGCTCTATTAGCTTGGGTCTCTGAGGCACTGTGATCAATAGCCTGCTTATTAACCTACTGAAGATATTTAGCATGAATTAAAAATAAACCTTTGCTATGTAAGCCACTACTATTTAGGTGTTGTTTGTTATAGCAGCATAATATAAGTAACCTGACAGAGAGGTTATTTTAGGATGCTCCTCAGGGATGCATGGGGTAGATGCTGCAGATATGAATGAAACCGCATCAAGAAGAATCAATGTCACTACAAGAGCAATGTTAGGTACTACAGAAGGGAGAAAGGAAGGACAGGGCTGAGGACATTTGGGTGAAGCCAGAGATCAAGTACTGAGAAAAACAGGAATAGATGGCGAAATGGAGTAAAAAATGTCTTAGTGTTAAAAACACTTGTCATTGCCATCATCAAGGTTCAAGGTGCTGGATGCACCATACAGGGACAGATATCTAGTTATACATGCAGCCCTATATGGTCGTCCATCAGATGAATGCAGAGAGGGATCAAGATCACCAAGACTAAGGAAGTATGGACAAATGCATTTTGTAGCACTCAAAACATTCAAAAGAGTATAAAGGTCAAAAAGTAAGCAAACAGCCATATGTTAATTTCTACGGAGTCCTTCACATTTGTTGAATATATTATCTATATTAGTTCCCTGGGCATACAAAAATCTGGATTACACAAATTATGGTTCCTGGTTTCAAATTCAGGTTCTGTCACTTACTGACTCCCTGCTCTCAGGTAATTGTTTAAACTCCTTCAGCCTCAGTATTCTCTTCTATAAAATGGGGATATTAATACAACCCACTGAAAATCATGTTGACAATTAAATGAGATAATGTTGATAAAGTGTGTATATCAAACAGTGGGTATTTCAGTAAAAAATCCTTGGCAGTTACAGTCATTATTTTCAAATATATAAAATACTGCCAAATAAATAGTAAATTTGGGTTGTTTTGTAAAAACCCAAGGGGCTGGACATAAAATCAACAGATAAGAGTTATGGGATGACATATTTTAGTTTAATGGAAATGGAAACATGAAAATTCTACAACTGTTAGAAAGATGAAATTGACAGCATCAAGAAGAATAAGTTCCTAGTTGGGGGAAATGTTCAAGTAGAAGCAATCAGCTACCTGGAGACTAGGAGAGCTGTTGTAGAGACCATACGATGGGAACTGGTTTTACAATCTATTCCAGTTCTGAGCATCTATGTCTCTGCAAAATTTTATTCATTCATTCATTTATTCATTCAACAAATGGCAACTGATAACCTACTCTGTGCCAAACACTATAGGCGAGGGCTGGGGAAACAAGGTGTACTAACCCTCAAGGAACTAGAGACTGGAAAGGAAAACACACATGAAACAACAAAAAAAAACCATGCAATGATTCATTTAGTCACTAGAAATGTGAGAAGTTCTAGGAAGAAAGATGGAGAATTCTAGCACAGGTGACAGATTGGGTAAGCACAACTGTGAGGTCAGGACAGCCTCTCAAATACATTAGGATTTAACTGAGTCCCAAAGGACATGCAGTAATTTAGGCAGGTGACAGATAGATGGCTGGAGAAAGAACATTCCAGGCAGATGGAATGGTACAAAGATCTGAGGCATGAAGTAACCTGGTATTTAAGAAAGGAAGAAAAAGTTTGTTTGGTAAGAATGTTATCAGAAAGGGACAAGATGCAAAGAATGAAGAGTCCAGATTACACATGGCTTTGGAGACCAGGTTAATATTGATTTAAGTGGCATCCCAAGAAGGAGGTCAAAAAGTTTCAGGTTTCTACCTTGGAAGGGTAGAATTTTGCAGAACAAAAATAAGAGTTTTATTCATACAGTCCATCAGGGTCATGTGTGAAAACCCGTCCTGTGCGATAATTAGGATTCATGCCCAAGTACAGGAGTTGATTTCAATTTCACAGCCCCTCTATTACCCAATCAGCATTATTTCTTGCTTAAAACTCTACCATTATCAAACAAAAGGTATTGTGTCTTGCAAAGTTTCAGTAAAATACAAATAATACCAGGAAAATTGTTACAGAGGTATAATACCAGTTAAATACAAGAATACCAGATTATAGTGTGAATGTACACACTTATGTTGTCCCTACTTATTGAAGGAAATAGAGACTTTTAAGGAAGATGTTTGATAAAAAACCTGTTACTTCACAAATGTGCCCTACTTGGTGATGCAAGGTTGAAGATACTCCAGAGCTTATAATTTCACAGGGGAGAGGAAGCAGAGTAAGAAACTGAAAAAAGCAACACTCAGAGCCAACCCCCTCCAAGGAGACATCTGATTCCCATGGTTGTTGGGACTCAGAAGGGAGCTAACCCTTCCTTAAGTCAGAGTCAGATAGAGAAAGAGAAACCAACAGGCAACAGTAGGCTGCAAAATGACTGCTTGGTTGACACATCTCTGTGATAAATCACATCAATGGTCCCAATTCCCTGCCCCTCCCTAATTCCATATTCTTTGCATATACTTTTGTACTGTCCTCCACTGTAGGTGAGGGCAACCCTACTTCCTGACTTTGGGCTCAACCATGTGATTTTCTTTGATCCACAGAACAGGATGGCTTTAAGAAGTCTTGTGTGCTGGGTCGCCTGAGTGGCTCAGTTGGTTAAGCATCCCACTCATGATTTCAGCTCAGGTCATGATCTTAGGATCATGAGATCAATCCCTGTATCAGGCACTGTGCTCAGCAGAGAGTCTGCTTAGGATTCTCTCCCTCTTCCCTTCCACCCACTCAGCTCTCTCTCTTTCTCTCTCTCCCAAATAAATAAATAAATAAAAAGAAGCCTCGTGTGCTTCCACTTGCTCTCTTGAACCTCTGTCATTGCCATTGCCAAGAACATACTGGGGCTGGCCTGATGATCCTAGCCGGAGGATGGAGCACAGCCACCTGCAGCCAAGCCGAGCCTCCATCAATCAACCCCCAGCCAACTCATAGACTGTGAGAAATAATAAATGGGTGCCATTTGAGGTTGAGTTGTTAAATATAATATCCAACCGGTAGAGTCTCTACTTCAAAATATTTTGTTTATAATAAAATCAGAGGTACAATAAGACCCAACAACAACAGGAAATAAAACAGGAGCCATGAAATTAAAGAGAGATGAGAAGAAAAAGATAGAGGGGAGGAACAGACTTCTGAATCTTTCCCTGGGGCCAAAAATGCTAGCCATTTCAAAATAGAAGGGAAAAAAGTAGAAAGGAGACCAGAACCCACAGATATTTCCAATGGCCCAGAGAGCATTCACATCAAGTGTGGGGGCAATGGAAGGACTACAGACCTTGGAATGAGAACTTGGGTTCTCAATCGCTCTGTACGTATTCTGAACTCTTTTTTTCCTCCCTAGTTAAAACAAGAAAATGATGCTCTCTTTTTCACAGAGTAGATATGAGGATTAGAAACAATAGTATAATAGAAGAGTAGCACTTGGCAGAGAAACAGTAAATGATGGATACTAGTAATGGTAATATACTGTTAGGTGTTAGCTTAAGTTTCTAGTCTCCATACTCTGCCTATTTTTTTCTCAAGACCTGGTTGCTTTCTCTCCTTGTACACATCCCTGGTTCCCAGATCCCTTGACTTGCTCCTTATGTGGTGAACCAATACCCCAATCTTCTCCTTATCATCCTGCCTCTGATGACAATAGAAAGGATGATAACATAAATGTAACTGTAAAATGAATGAGTTAAAATCTATGGAAATACTTACTGAGCATGATGCTAAGCATTTTATTTACACTACATTTTTTCCTCCATGTATTGGCCCCACTGTTTCTCATCATCTACATTTTAGAGATGAGAACACTGACAAGCAGAGACATTCATTACCTTTTCCAAGATTCTTTCCATTAAGAGTCAGTGAAAGTGGAACTGGGGGGTATTATGCTGAGCAAAATAAGTCAATCAGAGAAAGACATGTATTATATGACCTCACTGATTTGAGGAATTCTTAATCTCAGGAAACAAACTGAGAGTTGCTGGAGTGATGGGGGGTGGGAGGGATGGGGTGGCTGGGTGATAGACATTGGGGAGGGTATGTGCTATGGTGAGCACTGTGAATTGTGTAAGACTGTTGAATCACAGACCTGTACCTCTGAAACAAATAATACATTATATGTTAAAAAAAAAAAAAGAAGATAGCAGGAAGGAAAGAATGAAGGGGGGGGATTGGAGGGGGAGATGAACCATGAGAGACTATGGACTCTGAGAAACAAACTGAAGGTTCTAGAGGGGAGGGGGGTGGGAGGATGGGTTAGCCTGGTGATGGGTATTAAAGAGGGCACGTACTGAATGGAGCACTGGGTGTTATACGCAAACTATGAATCATGGAACACTACCTCAAAAACTAATGATGTAATGTATGGTGATTAACATAACATAATAAAAAAAAATAAAAATAAAATAAAAACCTCAAAAAAAAAAAAAAAAGTCAGTGAAAGGATTTAAATCCAGGGTTTTAGGATGCCAAATACTGCCCTTTTCACAGCTAGTACCACGGCATCTCACAGACTCTCAGAACTTGTCCATACCTTGACAGATTCGACTACTACCCTCTGCTTTTGGGTCAACAATTTCTCAGTGTTCATGGGGAGGAGAGGGTGAGTGGCAGTAGGTGCTTTTGACCCCTACACAGAGAATCCGGTGACAATTTCCACCCTGCTAACAGGGACTGGCAGGAAGACCATATATTTTTTCTCAGAAAGGACAGTGTAGAACAATTCCCAACCTTCTATTGGACTCTTCAACCACCCCCCGCCCCCGGAGCCAGGCTTGCAGAGGGGTCCCTGCTGCTGTCCATGGACATTCACTTTCTACTCTCATGCACTCCCATCCTCTCTCTTCAATTACTCAAATGGCAGCATAGCAAGTCAATCAGTGTGATCCAAGAGGTCACATTTGGGAAGACTCTTACCAATGAATTAAAATTTCATTTTAGACCCTTAATAGCCCAATCAATAATTTAGGGAACAAAGAAAACATTTTCTGGGAAAGCATTAGCTTAAAACTGAAGAGTAGCTGCTCATCCCTTGGAAATGACACCATTTTAACAAGGGTGGGGTCAAGGGAGCAGAGCCTGACAATTGCCTTTCATATATTCTTACTTATTCTTCTTTCTTCTCTCTTTTCCTCTCTCTCCTTTTTCTCTCCTTACTCCTTCGTTTCTTCTCTTTCCTGTCTCCTACCTCATCTTCTCTCTTGTTCTCCCTGCGCTACTGTTATTATCATTCTGCATTTTTTCCTCATCTTTCTGAATATTGTCCTTGCTGGTACAGTAACTAGTTAGTGCTGTAACAAATCTGCAGCTAGGAAGTATTCTTTTTTCTTGGAAACAGATCAAAACCATTACCCACTAATGTTTAATTCCATTCTGAAATACTAGTTGCACTTAAAACGAAAGATTCGCCTTAAAGAAATGGCTATAATTCAAATGAAAATTTATTTTTTTCAATGTGCTTGGCTGACTAAAAATATTTAATTAAAAAATGTCAAAATAGGGGTGCCTGGGTGGCTCAGTCAGTTAAGCATCCAACCCTTGGTTTCGGACTGGGTCATGGCCTCAGGGTCATGGGGTCAAGACCCGTGTCGGGCTCCATGCTCTGCACAGAGTCTACTTGAGATTCTCTGCCTCTCCCTCTGCCCCTCCCCCACTCAAATAAATAAATAAATAAGATCTTTTTTTTTTTTTAAATGTCAAAATAGACAAGATTCTAAGAGTTCCAAAGCTGTTTCTGAAAACTCACATGGTGGTTAATAATACATCCAACTCGCTAAAACCTTTGAACTGATTTCCAAGAAACTACTTCAAAATGCATTTTTCCTCTCTCTTTCTTTTGTTGTTACTGATTGCAGGTGCACTAAAAAAGATATCCATTTGGTTTTGGAACAAGCAGCTCTTCAAAGAAAGTAACCCGACAAAGACTTTTGCCCCAGAAATGGTTAATCTGGGCTGAATTTTAGTACAAAGTCAAAGCCTAAGAACCCAAATGCCCCATGCTTCTCCAGCCACCTCAATGATGATTCACCAAAGCAATGCAAAATTATAACAGAAATTATGCTTGTAAAAGAAAGCTAGCACTGGAGTGGTCCCTGAAAAACAGAGAACAGAGAAATAGTAAATATCAAAAGACAGATAAGCTGCCTTCTCTTGTCCTAAGGAAAAATAAGAAATTTGGACAGATCGGTGATGTCAACTGTAAAAGTATCCCCACATCGCATCTGTCACCATGGCTGACACCTACAAATCCCTCTAAAACCTGTGGATCAGGGGATTAGAATTGTCACATGAGAAAATCCCTATCTGGAATCCTAGGACTAGGTGATCTTCAAAGTCTTTTTCAGCTTAAAAAAAGTCCTTAAAACTAGATTATTTGTTTAGGTTTACATGGAAAAGGTAATGGTAGGAACCCAGGATCCTGATTTCTAGATCGATTCACACTTATTGATATTGTCTCTTTAGGTCCTACCCCCATCCTTTTCCACCTTGTACATTACCATAACGAGGAGCCCCAGGCACATCCAGGTCTGTCTCTGCAGGCACTGCCCTAGGAGACAGCCCCACTGATTCGCCATCCACTTCTACCCAAATTCCCCAATCAGTCCTCAGTACAATCCAAAGACCACCATGATCTCCAACTTCAGTTGCATCAAAGTCACTGGATGCCTATTAAAACACAAATGTTCAGCTCCACCCCCCCAGAGTTTCAGATTCAGTAGGTCTACAAGTGTGCAAGATTTTGCATTTCTGTCAATTGTTGTGAGACAATTCTCCACGAATCTAGCATTTCCTCACATCTTGCAAGCAGAGTCACTGGCCTCCTTTTTTTCTGGACTACTTTTCAAGGATTTTGTATAATGAACAGCCTTAGGAGACAGAGAAAGTAAAAGGCAGGTTTATTTATATCCTGTTTAATAAAGATAACAACGTTGCTCTCCAGGGCAAAGTTCAGGCAGACTTACTGTCCATTATAAAAGCTCAGGATTCCTTAAGCTCATGAATCTTCTCCTGTAATACCAGGCACTTTGTGTGTAGGCATTATCTGCCCCTCCTGACATTGCCCTGTGAGAATTAAGGCTCAGGGACTGATACAAGCCCTTTACATTTTACAGATTTTAATTTATTTTTAAGGTTTTTGTCTACATCTCTTTCCTAGTACATTCCTTGAGTTCCAGGATTCCTATTGTGTTCATTCCTCGTTTATTCCCAGGACTTAAAACAGAGTCAGGTACATAATAGGTGCTCAATAAACATTTGTTAAATGAATGAATAAATATATAAGAAGTAAATGAACAATAACCCAATAAAGTTAGAACAACTCAACTCTATTTTATAGATGAAAAAACAGAGGTTGAGAGAGTTTGGTTAACTTGGTCAAAATCACAGAGCTAGTTGGTATTTGACTCTCCCACCTAAACTTGTAACCACTACATTCTACTATGTCTGTGAAGAGAATCAGGGCAAAGAGCAGACAGCTGTACGTGGGTAGTGGCTACTTGGTAATCCCAATGACTGTGTTCTTCTTTCTGCAGAGCTACACTTTCTAAATTTTCTACCAAAAAATACACATATTTTACCTATATCTATATATACATGTATCTATATGCATGTACATACATACATACGTATCTGTGTGTGTGTGTATATATATGTATACATATATATAAATTTTATAATGAGAAAAAAATCTATTTTTAAAAAAATCTAAGGAGTGGAATTATTTCAATAATGCTTCTACCACCAAAAATACTTTAAGAACATCTACTCTGGAATTTCCCTCAGAGACAGTGAGCGAGGCACACAAGAAAAAGATTCTTCATACTTTGTCACACATTCTCACCCAAAATGGCCTTGCCCCCACTCATCCCTTCATTTAATTCTCCAGACCTGCTCTGATTCCAAACATTATTACTTTTTTTTTCCCAAAATCAAATTCTCTTGTGGACAAAGATTTGCAACTGCTGAGGAAGTTAAAGGGAGTTGATGTAAATTCTAAGGACAACCCACAGTATAGGTTCCAAAAATCATTGTGAGCATCTTTAGAATTGGTGGCTGAGTCTCTGGAGACTATTCATTTAAACATGTGCTACACTTATTTCTAATATACGAGTTTCAAAAGCCAATATCCTTAAATCAAGGTCATAGCTCAGGTTTTCCTTTATTATAATTCTTTGAAAAGTGACTGTCTTCTTGTCCGCAACTCTATCATGATGACAGCTAGCAAGAACCCTGCCCGTCCCACATTCCCTTGCCATGACAGCCCAGAGCTTATTGGAAACACAAAAAAGGAACTATGCCTCCCACAGCAGCATTTGGACCCATGTAATTTAGATTCACTAAGATAATCAGTGTGTGATCATTAAAAGAACACTGTACTGTTTACAGTTCTCAAGCATTGGGGACATTCTCCTTTGTTCATTATACTCAATTAGAAATTTGAATTAAGGTTTCCATTAAGCAAACACTGATCTCTTTTCCCATGTTTATTGTGGAACAGAAGCCAACAAGCCTCTTTAATTCCTTTCCAAGTTTTGTATATGAGTTGCATTGTTGAGAACAGGGTTTGGTAATATAATTGCGCTCCCTCTGTGTGTTTGGGCCACTTGGTAGGGAAGAGCACAACTCAATCAAAATTCTACCTTCTGAAAAAGATCAGAACTCTCCAATCTTCTTTCCTTAGCATTTGGAGATACATTTGCAGAATTTTGAGAAAATCGAAATATACTTTCTGTACATTGACTTTATAAGTAATCTTATGGTATGGTGAAAAGAACTTCACTTTGAAAATCAAAAACCAGGATTCATGTTTCAGTTCCACTTACTAGCTGGAGGACCTAGGGGAAGCTATTTAAGTTCTCTGAGTTGAGATTTTTCTGATTGGCAAAAAAGATGGATTTATAATACCAGTGCTAACTACCTCAAAAAATTATTATCAATATCAAATGAGATAATATATATATGAAAATGCTGACAGTGTTTATTATTTAGAATTAACAGTCACATAATCAAATCTCATTGAAGGTAATCTTCAAAGACATACCTAATTTTTAATTTGACGCTCCAAGAAATGCTTCATTATAATACAGTCTAATGTCTCATTGGAACATTTAATCTATCAACAAAGAGCATAACAGGAGGACAGTTTCTATTTAATCATGCAAGAATAATTGTAATAGGAAGGTTACACTTGAAACATCCACTCCTGGGGGTGGGGGAAGCTTACGTATTACGCTTCAGCTTTCAAATTCACAGAAATGGATCCTTCGTTTCTTGTGTGGCATCTCACAATGTTTTTGTCCTGGGAAAGGGGTGGGGCAGGGGCTGCAGAAAGAGGGACAAACTGGAAAGGTCTCATTTCTTTTCAATTACTATAGCCAGACTCCAAGGACATCATTCACAATGGATAGTACAAGGAGACGCTCCCTCTAGAAAACACTTTAATTATGGGTTGCTGGCATGTGTCCAGGAGGGAGCTGGCTTAGCGGAGGCTGGGAGGATGGAGCAAGGCTTTCAACTGGCCAGATTCAGAAAAGGGAATACCCAGGGAGGGACACACAGTAATTACCATCATCAAGAACAATTGCAACAATACTGGAGTTGGGCTCCAGTTGTTCACAAACAGGCAATTCCTTTTGTGCAGACATTTGTGTTGACCCCTCGGAGAGTTGCTCCAGAAGGAAAAAAGCAGGGTATAACCTTTTCCTTCTTAATCATCAACATTTAGCAGGGTAAATGTCATCTGCTGTCTGACTTTCCATTAA